>NW_024885532.1:21314052-21434170 GCF_019232065.1 Centrocercus urophasianus
GGAAGAGGAAGAGGAAGAGGAAGAGGAAGAGGAAGAGGAAGAGAAGAGGAAGAGGAAGAGGAAAAACACATTCCCTTAAACCACATAGACACAAATTTTCCTTCTTTGGTAAACCAGTATTCAATGAGTCACATGTTTGAACTAATGGAGAAGTGATATAAAATGGTATGCTATCTAATTCTCGAGTCAGTCATTCCATGTACAAGATGGCTTTTCTTTGTTTTCTCTTCCCTCTGCTGTTAATGTAAAACTGAGTAAGACTAAAAATCACTGACCTCTAATCAGAACTGAATCTTCAACATACTGCTCATAAAAATGCTACACTATGGATATGTGACACTAGTTGAAAAGCTGATTTTCATGAGATAGTCTTAAAGACAAAACCAAAGAGCAGGATATCACAAAATTCCTCTGAATCTAATATTCATTCCTCAAAGTAAAACAGCACTAGTTAGCCTGTTGTAATTTTGCAAATTTCTGTGGTGAGCTGGCTTGAAGCACAAGCCCTTCCGGGTGGGCTTTTACCTCCTGGCATGCAACCACATCACAGACTGCCATTCTGCTGGATGCATAGGGTCTGAGAAATTGCATAATTTGAAAAGGAAGCTTTTAATGTTTTGGAAAGTTCAGCCAGCCTTACATGTCTCATGACATAAGGATGCTCCCCAAAAAGGTAATTCTGAGCTTAGAAGCTTGTACTGATGCGGGAAAAGGTTCTGCTTTTTGATTATTATCTCTTCTGGTACCTTAGTAAAGTCTGATGTTTCATAGATTAAGAAGGTAAGTGGATAAGAAGGTAACAACATCTCCAACTCAAGCAATACTTACAACCTTCTCTAATTTGCTGGAGTGGAAAAGGTTCCTTAAAACAACAGGGCATGAAGGCCAGCATTATTAAGAAACCCCCAAATCATGAACTTAGTTCAAACGATAATATAAATGGTCTTTCATAAGAGATCAGAAATGGAGTTTAGGTTGTGAGCCCCGTGAAATTACTCATGAAGAAATCTGTTCTTTGTGTTCTCTTCAGAACCAACAATCTTCACTATTATGAATCGGTCTCATGCTCTCGAGGGCTAAATACATGAGTAAGAGCACAAAAGCTGTATATTGGAGAGGGCACTATAAGGAAGGTCACTTTATAGAACGCATGAAGTGTAATTTGGAGAAGGATGCTAATACCAGCTATATCAGATTGTGAGGAAGCTGAAAACAGCATATGCTCTAATATTGTCTTTTATTGATTTTGCTGCCAACATCCCACTTCAACAATGTTACAGCCACACTTCAAGATTCTTAATAGAAGGGGTTGGAGAAAATCAATATACAGAGCTTGCTTCTGCTCCCATTGAAGTCAATGGGAGTCTCACTATTAACTGCAATGAGCACAGGACAGAGTTCAGCCTGTTTTGGTGCTTTGTGTTTGTTTTTCCCTTCCTTTCTTATTTAACCTCCTACAGGGCAATGCACACTGTTATTCTGTGTTTTAGAAAAGTCCCATTCAAGTAATGCAATTCCCTACCAAACTGCAAGTGTACGCATTCAGAAATGATGCCCTGCTTTATGAAACCTAATGAAAAATTATAGCCTGTATCCTGAAAAGGGAAAGTTATAATAAAAGATATAGGATTTGAAATAAATTCTGATAACAAAATCATTTCTTTCTTAAAAATATTTTCATTCAGATATCAAGCAAATAAATAAACACAGTTCAGCTTTCATTGACTCATGAAATTACTTTCAATGCATGTTGTTTGCTGTATTACAGAGGGGATACACCCAAACTTCTTTGCACTACTATTTTAATGCTATTTACACAAAATGAAATATGCTAAAATTATCTCCAAAAATTATAGACATCATCTTCGTTCCAACAACATGCTGTTAATTTTGTTCTAGCATGAATGCAAAACATATTTTAACATGCTGTCAAAATGAGATACTAAGAATGTCAATAAAATGACACTAAAATAAATGTAAATTTAGATTGCTGTCACAAGTGGCTGCTTGGTTTTGTGAAGACGTTAGGTTGCTATAGCATTTTCCATAGCAACTTTGCATCTTATTACATAAATAATCCCTCAGTGTCCTTAAAGCTTGCTAAAAACAGGATTAAATCTATTCTCATATGTAACGATCCTGCATAAAACCTTATCAGTACAAAATACCCAGAAAACATAAGAAAATGTAATCTAGATAATAGTATTTCTGGCAGTTGAAAAGCATCAAAGCACAGCAGACTTGTTTTGTAGTTAACGGGACATCCTCCTAAAACCCTTATCAGGGGAGTGTCTTTCAAGTGTCTATTTCCTCCAAAAATGGAATGTTAGGTTGGTAACCCCTTCAATGCCGGGTTCCCAAAGCCAATGGGTTGACCCAGTGCCTGGGAGAGGAAGAGGCTGCTTGCCCTGTTCCCTGGGGCAGACAGGCTTGGCAACTTTCTGCAACTCCCTGAAAGGAGGTTGTGGTGAGGTGAGGTTGGACTCTTCTCCCATTTAGGGAGGGGGACAAGAGATAATGGCCTCAAGTTGCACCAGGGGAGGTTTGGGTTGGATATTAGGAAAAAGCTATTATCCAAAAGAGTGGCCAGGCACTGGAAGAGGCTGCCCAGGGAAGTGGTGGCATCTCCATCCCTGGAGATATTCAAGAACAGTGTAGATGTGGCATGGAGGGCATGGTTAGTGGGCATGGTGGGGATAGGGAGATGGTTGGACTATATGATCTTAGTGTTTTTTTTCCAGCCTTAATGGTTCTGTGTTTCTGTCTCCAGACTTGACTCACAACATTTCTGTTAAATTCAGCTGCACAAGTAGAATTAACAAATGTAGTTATGCTACAAGTAGCATAACCAAATGGACTTAAAAGTGGAGGCACAAAATTAAGCCCCTAAGTACATGCTTCCTGAATTTCAGCCAATTTTTGTAAAAGAGATGGGAAAATCAGAATGCATTTTAAAGTACAATATTGGAGTCTGCCTTATGATGACAGCTTTGAACTGGCATGCTGGGAAAGGCACTAGAGCAGACTGTCCTTGCATTAAGGGAGTAATCATTTTGTGCTGCTTTCTAGTGTTCATCTCTGATGGTCCCAGAGAGTAAAGCTGATTGTTTCTGTGGTCTCCAGAGCATTGCCATTCACAGGGAAGTTATGCCAATCACAGAGCCCAAAAAGGGTTATTCAGCTGTTTTCTCTGGCCAGACAGGGGGATTGCATCAGCATGGTCACAATTTGTTTTTTCAGACCTAAATTATTTTCTTTTTGAGACAACTTATAAAACCTAGTTAGCAGATTTTGCTTACAGGTTTTATTTTCCTCGTGTAAGTCTTTGTATGCTTATTGCCATACGGCTGATTATGGCATCAGCTGCTAATGGCTTTGAAAGAGTTTTGATTTATCTGAAGAATAAATTAATTTTTAAAGTAAATAAATCTTGCCATTTTACATTATCTTTATCAATAAATGTTTAAAAGGAAGACAAGGAAATTATGGGCTTGCTAAATATCAGGATTGCTTTGAGAAAAATCTGTGTTAAAAAGCTATTAAATGGAGAAGTAATGACAGAAAAAAATGTCAGACTTTTGTTTAGAACAATAACTCCCATGAAAACAGGCCAAAAAAAAAAAAAGCTCCCCATCCCTCCAAAACCGCATAAAGGGCTAGGTTTACAAGAAAGGAAAGGGTGAACCTGAACAACCTGATTGTGGAATCAGTAGGAAGACAAAGACCTGACATGAAATTCATCATGACACCAGGTCAGGCAGAGGGAAAGGAAGAGCAAAGCTCAGCTCCACACAGCTGGGGCTCAGTAATTTCTATTCCAAGTTGTAAAAAGATTGTAGTGAGCTTTCCTACTAGCTTAATCCTGCTATAAAGCACAGTTTCCATCACGTGTGCATCTCTGCATTCAAACAAGACTTAAAGAAAGCAAAAGAAGATTAAATTGCAGGGGAAAAAGAAAAAAGGAAAAAAAAAGGATGAATAAGCACCAAGCAGATCACTTTGGTGTTGTTTCAGGCTTTCCTTGAAAACTTGCCAGGCTTGCAACTTCCAGGACAATACCATAAAGTATATACCAAAATGACTTCAGGACAATACCATAAAGCCTGTCTTATGCTGCATGCACAAGGTGCAATTGTCACATCTTGACTTTCACAAGGACTTAGGCTCTCTTGCCAGATGGACTGCCCACCATCCGCACTGTCTCCTATGGCAACTAGCTCCACTGATGTTGCAAAGAGCAAGGATCGGCTCAGAGGAGCACTTTAAGATACAGGCTACTGTCCAAGATGTCAAGAGCTGTCGTGTCTAAACTTGGCACCTGCCTAGGTATGTTTCACTATCCTGACAAGGAAGTCTCAGCTGGCATGAATTGGAAGGCAGTGCTTATCTTGTGTATCCAAACTGGGCATATGCTGATTAATCTACAATTTATTATTTGCATGCGATCACCAGGGGAAGTACATTATTAAGATCATAGAAACATAGACTCATAGAATGGCTAAAGTTGGAGAAGACCTTGAAGATCATTTCGTTCCAACTGCCTGCTGTGGGCAGAGTTGCCACCTGCCAGATTAGGCTGCTCAAGGCCCCATCCAACCTGGCCTTGAATGGTTCCAGGGATGGGGCATCCACAGCTTCTCTGGGCAGCTTGTGCCAGAGCCTCACCATCCCCTGAGTAAAAAATTTCCTCCACCGTATAACCTAAATCTCTCCTATTTTAGTTTAAAACCGTTCCCCCTTGTCCTATCACTATCAAACCATGTACAGAGCCAGTCCCCCTCCTGCTTATTAGCTGCCTTCAAGTACTGAAATAAAGAAATGAGGCCTCTTCTCCCAGCTGAAGAAGACCAACTCCCTCAGCCTTTCTTCATAGGAGAGGTGCTCCAGCCCTCTGATCATCTCTGTGGTCCTCCTCTGGACTTTCCCCAACAGCTTCACATCTTTCTTGAGCTGGGGATGCCAGGCCTGGATGCAAAAATGGACCTCATGATGGCAGAACAGAGAGGGAGAATCCCCTCCCTTTCCCTGCTGGCCACCCATCTTTGGATGCAGCCCAGGATACTGCTGGCCTTTTGGGCCACTTCTGGCTCAGAATCATCAGGTAATACAATGGAATGAAATGTTCCAGGGCCCTAAAGGGTGGGCTGTTCCAAATATTTGGCTGGAGACAGCCCTATTCTGAGGTGTTTATCATCCATGCAGACAAGACAGCCAGTGGGGGAATTAAAGGAAGTATCCTTGCCTCCACTTGATACTGAGATACTATGCATACATTGATTTGTCCTGGCGTGAATTCTGTAGCAGAACTGGGACTTGGCCAACGGCTCTGGGATCTCCGTTCCATCTTTCCTGTGTTCCTTTGCAAGCACCACGTGTTCCTTCCTTTCCCCTGGTGCTGGCTGCCATCTCTCACTGCAGCTGGAGTTGTTCGAATTAATAGTGCATCACAGAGAACTGCAAAAGCAAGAGATTAACCCATCTCCCCTTAAAAATAAAATTACAGGTGACTTCTAGGTATAAACCAAACTTCAGCTCTTTCCTACAACATGCAGCTTCACTTCACTAATTCTTAAAATTACTTTGGAAGCTTTTACATGTGGATCCTTACTCCCAGTGCCAGCAGGTGGGAGATGAAGCATCCATAAATCCTGATCTTTCTAAAGATTTTCCTACATCCTCTAGACTTCAGCACAGAATCTCATTTTTTCCACAGATATAACGCTTCAGTAGCTGCACCTTGACTTTCAAATGTATTAACTGAGTTGCCAATCATCATTTCTTTTTTTCTTAGCAATCTCCCAACTTTAGCAATTCTCTTGTCCCTTTAAACTATAGAATCCACAACGCAGAAAAATCACTGTTCAAGGACTGAATTTTGAAAAAAAAACAACCCGCATTGTTCTGAAGGAATAGCTGTGCCCACAGAACAGATTCACTTACTTTCAGGTCAGCCTTTTGCCATCTTTTCTCATAAAGGAAATAATCTTTGGTCTGTAAATCAAGAGGGAGGGATTCCTGTGATTAGGCATGTATGCTGGCTCAGCTAACTTATTGTTTTCCCTATTCTCTGGAGTGTTTAGGAGGGTCTGGCATCTGTTTGAGATGCTATCCAACTGAACAAGCAGGTAGTGATGCCTTCACTTTGACTGAAGATTTAACTTGTACATGGTGGAGTAGAGTACCAACTAGCCCAAAGGAGAACAACCTGTAAAACACCAGGAAGAGTAGAAGATTTTTGTGCAGGAGGCAGCCCTGTCCTGTATACTGGAGGATGGAAGACAGGTCCAGGAGACCAAAGGTCCAAGTTCTTATTCCAGCTGTGCTGCTGGGCCAAAGATATCAGCAAATCAGGTTCACAAGTAGGAGAAGAGCAATTGGCAAATGAAAGTAGAATCATAGAAACAGAATCCTTTGAGTTGGAAGGGACCTCCAGGGGTCATCTAGTCCTACTTCCCTGCAATGAACAGGGACATCTACGGCTACATTAGGTTGCTGAGAACCCCATCCAGCCTGGTCTTGAGTGTCTTTAATGGCAGGACATCCACCACATCTCTGGACAGCCTGTTCCAGTAGAGGATTCAAGTCTAGAATGGAGTGATGAACCTTGCAACAAGTCCCTCTTCATCTATTCCCTATTGCCACAAGCAAGTAGCAAGCCTGAATTTTCCCAAACAAACAACATGCAGATTTCTAACAGACAACACAAATTGCTCTACTGCAAGACTTAATACCTTCCACAGCTTGAAAAAAAGGACACAAACCACTTTTAGTAACAGCTTTTTCATCATTTGTCTCAAATACCTGGAATTTGCAGTGAGGAGATGTCACAGGAAACGCTCAGCACCACAGCATCTAAAAATGCCTGTAGATGTGGTGTTATTTCTGAATGAAAAAGGCTTGAGTAACAGAAAAAATTACACTGGTGAAACTATAGACTTCAGTAAGACAGAATGAGGTCCTAGGAACCAATCTGATTTGTTGAATTGATTTGAAATTGTACCTTCACAGACCCGTGATTTAACTAGGTGAATTAATGAAAAAAAAGATCTGACACCATTGTGGGAGTCAGGGGGAATGTCTGTCACCTGTTGTGGATTTCAGAATGGTAACCTCCCAAAGATGTTCTTTCTACTTTCAAGTAGATGATGAAATGCATTGGCCAGGCTGAAAAGTAAACTCCACAGGAAAATCCTTTGGATGGCAGAACAGGCAGTCCAAAAGTCTGGAATTATCCAAATCAATTCATCATGTCTGGTTGCTTCAGATATTTTTGGATTTAGACTTTTAAGCATTTATGTTACATTCTGTCCTTGAAATGAAGAGAGACAATATACTCCTTGTGTTACTCAAGCTCTGCCCTCCCCATGGTTAACTGTTTAGGCAAACATTATAAGAGAAGGGGTTAAAAATAAGGAAAGTGACAGTGTTTTCTCATCGTGCAGGATTGTTTCTTTGTCATGAAAGACTCCTAATAGAAGACATTCTTTGTAAAACAGAGGTGGCTATGAATAGAAATAGCCACTCCAGTGATAAAAAGGAGTGATTCTGGAAGAAAAGAAAGCTAACACCAATAATAATTTAAAAAATACTGTACATAAAAATGAAAAATAAATGCCCTTCTCTCACTTTCTTTTCATTTGTCCATATTTTATATACAAAAACTTCAAGTTCCTCATATTGTCAGTGGCAAATGAATCAAACCTACATGCTTGACTTGAGAGTGGAATGTTAGAAGAAAGCTATAAAACATAATTTTAGAACTGGAGTACTGTATGTATACAGCAGGCTGGATCATCTCCACTAAGATCAAGAGGATGATTAATGGTAGAATGGACAATGATGGACAAGTACTCAAGTGGATTCACTGCCAAATTTTGATTTAGTTTGCATCACTCATCACTGAGTGGTGTCAAGTGCCACGTTATAACAATACAAATAAATGGAAGTAGTTTGGTACATAGTAGAAATCTCAGATATCAAGACGTTTGACAGAAATGTCCCTTTTTATAGAAGAAAAACAAACATGCTTTCTCATTTGTGATGTCATTAATCAGAGGCAAAAAGAATGACCTGCATACTCAGCCCTAGGCATGCATATGTTAAACCAAGCTGAACTGATAAGTATGACAATTCAAAACATCATTACTCCTTTTCTGGAGCACAAGCTGTTTGTATTCCTGACTCTATCTTTCTGTTGTTAATTCTAGTGACTTCTCTCCACAAGATTGGACATAGTCAAGGTAAAATGATAAGACATTCAAAATAATCTCTGATTGCTAGCAGTGCCCTGCCTGCAGATACCCACTGTCACAGCTTCACACTAATGGTCTCTAGAAATTCCAAATCCACATAGTAAAACAAGCAAAAACTAAGGCTGCCTATTAGAGGTTTTATTGATGCATTTTTTCTTTCAGAAAAAAAAAAAAACATTAGCTCTCCCTTCAAGAGAAATACTTCAGTAAAACTTCATTCGCTAGAATGATGGTCCTTTCTTCAGTCTTTAATTCTGGAGTCATTTGAACTCACCACACAGTATTTTGAGGAGTCAGTTTGTCTATGAACACTTCAACTCATTGAAGGGATGATATTCTTTCCTTTCTGAATATGGTGCCTACATATAGTAGTATAGACCTTCTACACATAGAAGTATAGACCAAACTTGTCCTCTTCAGACTCAAGGTTTCTTTCTTTACTACTTTCTCCTTCTTCACCTTCTGTAAAACTCACTGCTAGCTAGCAGTTCACAGTTTTGCTTTGGCTTCAGCTTCTGTAAATTTACTTTCTGAAGATAAGTTTCCTGCTAGCTACTCCCAACTTTATCAGCCAATGTTAAGAAAATAAGCAAAGGTTCCATCCAGATCATGTTACCAGTAATTTAGTGAGCCAACTCTGAGTGTACAAACTGGATAGCTTGGGTATACTCATAAGAGGCTGAAAAGTTGCTCTGCTTTCCAAATATTACAAGCACCATGGTTCTTTCTTTCATGATAGCCATCTAATACATATCAGATTAATGCAGTACACAATACTGTATTGCAAAATATGTACTGTTTAAATTCAATTTCACAAAACACAGTTAAAATTGTACAGTGTATTTGTTAGAGAGGCTGTGTACTTACTGCTAGGAATGGTAAGGCTTAGAGAATGCTGACTGTAATAGAACTTCAGTGGTTCCATAGTAAGTTAGTTTTGGCAACCATGGAATAAAACTGTATTATGCAGGATTGCAGTGTGCTAAAGACACATGATACTTTCAGCCATGGGCAGAATTAGGGAGTTTTCATCATTGTATATCATAGCAGGCAAGAGAAACCTCATAGAGACAGCTTGTACCATTCAGATAACTAGTTCATGAGGATTTAAAATAAGATAATAATATTTTATACAATCAGCTATTAATTTGTCATTTCTCATATGTAAGTTTTTGTTTGCTTTTAAAACAAGAGCTGTATGTACTTGGAGACATTATAGTGGGATTTAGGCTTTACCTGAATCATCTACTCTCAGCTTTTTACTGGGATTGTCACCACTGTCATCATCAGACATTTCCATCTCCTCTTCCCGGCGGATTCCCATGAGCTGTTCGCTGTGAGCATTTCGGAGCTCCTAAAATCCAAAATGATCTTTTGTCAGTATTAACTTCCATAACGTCACCACTTTATCAGTAGCATCTGTTTTTAAAACTGCTCTGATTTTTAATTATACATACTTTGTTATTGTAATGTTACCTAGTTGCCTGTGAATATTTATAAGAACAGTATCATGAAGAATTCTTCGCAAAGAAGAATAGAACTTATAAAAGGTAACACTTGGGCAAAATGAGAGAGAAAGTGAGTCTTCATGTCAGGTGCTCTTTATTTAGTTCAACAAAACACAGAGGAATGTTTTAGCAGCAGAGATAGTGCTTAAAACTGGTATGAATTAGTCTGATTGATAGAGAAATTGTCGGCCTTCTTAAGGTATAAAGAATTCTAATTCTTGCTTTTCACTATCACTTGGGGAAGGATTCTTCTGGTCAAATGTAGGTTTCTCCACTAAAACTTGTTCCTACACACATCCTTCACAGAAATGTAAAAAGCCCAAGCACGTTGGGCAATTCACATCCATCACATAACTATCAAAAATCAGATTAACTGTACTCTAAACCTGCCTAGTTCTCCCCACTGGCCGTATGGGCAACTGGGAGCAGTCAGTGGTGATGGAGCATCCTATATTTTAGGTTTTTAATGCTGACCAAAGCAGTCTCTCCTTCGTCCCCCAATGCCCAGATTGCCTTGGGTTTGAAAGACCCAGCCTGACAGCACTGTCCTGAAAGTTTCTGCATCATGATGGGAGACAACTACTTGGTATCTAGATGACTGCCACAAGGGCAGGCAGCAGGAAGCCAGTGCGTGTCTCCTTGGGGAAAGGATCATCAGACGTGAGGGCTTTGTGGGAGTCTAGACAGTCTTTGTTCCCAGCAGAAAGGCTGGCATTGGTGCATTGGCTGGCTTTTTAAAGGCAGCGCTGAGAAGATTGAGAGAACTCTATTTTGTCCTAATAATCCTGTCAGGTGTAACACGGGGATGATGCACCGTGATTAGTGTAGGCCTTTTCAGCCTGCAGACAGCTAATTTTTCTGCCAACAAAGAGCCTAATTCCCAAAGAGGTGGTTTGAAATCTTCGAAACAAGAAAGAGGCACAAAAAAGAAGGAAATGGAATTGAAGAGCCCAACCACAGCTCCTTGCAATTAACAATAAGCCATCAGTGAGGGCCTGTGTGAAAAAGAAAAGGCGTTTCCCTTGAGCTGTGCCCAGGTTCATCAGGAGACCTCAAATACTCTGATAAATGTATACATGCCCGTTAATCGCAGCAAAGGCAAGGAGACTAATTAGTGGGCGTTCTACATCAAAGTGATTTCAGATTTGAAAAAAAAAATAACTCAACAGACTAAAATGGTCAATCAGTATCTCACCCGATAGATGACACGTCTGGAAGAAATTAGCAAGATTATTTTTGCATTAGAAAATGCCACCTGCACTTTTTTTTTTGGGTGGGGGAATACTGGCTACGTACATGAGAAGACAAAAGGTTCCCTCCCCTTTGTTCCCTCCTGAAGAGGAAACAACTGGCCTTGGTGCCTCAATTTCTACACTATTTGTAAAGCCAATAATTTTCCATGGAGAATACTAAAGTGCATAACTGTTTGCTTTGTGCTTGGCTTTCTAGTAAAGCTTTCCTAAAGTCTGAAAAAAAGGGAAGGTGATCAGGTAATAAGCAAATCAGCAGATAATCAAAGCTAAATCAAAGCTGTAATTTGGTACATTTCCATCATATTTCACATCTGAAAAAAAAGGCATTTCTAAAACATATTGATTTACTGAGAGACTTTGTATGTTTTTGAATTGCTTTTATTATCCTATTCTCCCCTTTAGAAAAACAAAAGGCAATAATACTTGAAAAAGCAAGTAGTAAGTCAGCATTTCTAGAAAGATCAACTCTTAAACATTCTCTTCCATTAAACATTTGTTTATTTGTCAATTTGCTTTATTTTGTAGTCAGCAAATCAATGATACACCATATCCCTTTATAGAAAGTAAGTTTAAGAAGGGATAGTCATAACATAATTGAAATAAACTGCTAACAAATCATAATTTTCATACCTTTCAGAAAGATAAGACAAATATCAGCTCCCAACTTCCCAGCTTCCAATTAAACCAAGGCTTTAACCACTACTTTTATGAAATATTGTGAACAAAATGCAAAATACAGTTTGTACCAATAAATTATGCTAACATTTTATTTTAAGTGTCCCATTATTGTGAAGTCATTTGGCATTCACCATAATAGCGCCGATAATAAAGAATTCATTTGGTATTCATGTGGATGTTACATTTAGTGCCATTGGTATTCAACTGTAATTTAGCATTAGTTAATGGGCACTTAAAATGTTATCCAAATGATTTATATCACAGCACTTAGTGTTTCTCAAACTAAGTGTACAACACTCATTTTCCAAGTGTACTACAAAATAATTAAATAAGTGCGCCTTACCTTCTAAAGTTTTTATTCTGAGACAGAGAAAAATCATTTAGAGGACTGTGATACTAATAATCGACATACTGTATTATGTGAAGGTAAGCCAACTGCGTGTGAATTGCTCGTATTAAAAAAAATAATAATAAAAAATAAAAAAAAGAAGAAAGAAAGAAAGAAAACAAAGACAGCGGTACTTACTTTTTAAAATACAGGTTCATAGCGTATATACTGAATTAAAAAACAAAGCTGGATGACCAAAACATAGGATGAGGTCTGTTGCTTCCCTTGCAGCCACTTGTAGCAACGAGAGTTTGAGTCCCAATTCCTCTGCTCATGCTTATGACAGTCACACATGCATGTTCCCACATTGCTAACTCTGTGTGGCATCATGATTGCATTTACACTCTTTTCTTTGCAAGCAATATATTTAGAATCAATACAAATGATTTATCTATTTTAGTAAAGAAAAATATAAAACAAATGGGAAGGAGTATGTCGTAATTCTGGACTGAATATGATCAAGATTTTATTTAAGAAATTCTCTTACATTATTTTCTGGCAAAGTTATCTTAGGATGACCATGTGATGGTACAACCAGAAAAAAATCTGGGCTACAGAATCCTCTTTTAGAAACCAGATCACGATGACTCCTAAAAAGATGTTTTTCTTTAATAATTCTTAATTCTCTTCTTAGTTGAAAATAGCGTTACTAATTTCACTACTTCAGTTCATTATTTTAGATAGTAAACATATTCCTCCAACGATCTCCCAAATCTTGCATGAAAAATAAAAACACACTGCTCTCTGTCTTAGCATTATTTAATGACTGTTATCCTTATGAGAGCAATGGGAACAATTCATACTGTAGATGAGATTGTAAAACGGCCAGTTGATTAACAGCTAAAATGGCAGCTGTAAATATTGCTGAATACACTATGTCCAGCTACAATCACACTCGTTCTGTGTCAATCCAGCTGTGAGATGATGGATAGAAAGTAATAATAAAATCACCAACCTCAGAATGCTTTCGCCAAATGTCTATGTTCTTTCGCTGGGCTTTCGAGAAATGGTCCCAAGCTTTTTGTCTGGTAGAAGCGTTGAAAACGGCGACAATCTGCTCAACTTTGGTGAACAAGGAAGTCAAACAAGACAAGCAATTTATGTTGTGATCACTATAGAGAAGCAAAGCAAAGACACTAGGAGTCTATGGATGATGTCATTACTGAAACAACATCATCAATATCCATCCAATGATGTGTCTTTTGTACTTACATTTTATCAATGTTGGAGATGTCTCCCTTCAAGTCTGTCTCCACAACTTTAGTCTACACAACTTATAACCACGTACCAAAGAACATGCATGCAGCTGCTTCCCAGTGATGTCTGCAATTACTTTCTGTGCAGTCATGTGCCTTTATGTGTGTGGCTATAGGCATGTGACTATAGGCATGAAACTCAGGGCTTAAACCTGACATGTAATCCCCAGCTGCCTGTAGATGAGTAGGACGTGCAAATGAAAGCATGAAAAACAAGCAGGATCTGCTCTTAAGTGTGGGACAGTGGGAATTTGCCAGCAGGTAGGAAGGGCTAAATCATATTTAAATGCTACATGTGTAACAGCAGCTGCTACTTCTCTTTTATTTAATATATAGAAGCTCACCTGTGCTAGCTCATTTCCTCTCACGTCCATGGTGTACTCTTTTTATATATATGAATCATTACAATTTTCTGCTTTCAAGGAAGATATGTGAAATGGGCTTCCCTCATTCAACTCTAATGAATTCATTCTGAAGCCAAACATCATTTTATAGGGCAGTTGTCAGTGATGATGAAGATACTTAAGTTTTTAACTGCTTCTTCATCCAAAACAAGAACCTCTTCTCCCAGCTCTTGTATTTCTGTTCACATCAGTTACAAGCAATGTTGTCCTTCCAAAACAGTGACCTTCCTCAAAATGATTTGGCTGAGATGTAAGTTGCCTTGATCTTGGCACAGTTTACTACAAGACCTCTGGATTCTTGGGCTGAAATATTTTTCACTCTTGTAATGCTTTGCTTGCAATGCCTCCTTCTCCCCTCCTTCATTGAAGGAGAAAGTAGCAGAGTGCTGTAATGACTTCTGATATGGTCTCTCACCAAGTTGACTGCTGTCTTCTCTCCTTCACTCCTCAAATCACAGATGTGAAAGATCCTGCTATACATAACAATCTATTATTCCTAAAATGGTGAGCTTACTTTGTAAGTCAGTGATAGATCTTTCACTTCTACTTCTGGAAATTAATCACATTCATTTATTTTATTCTTTTTTACCTCTATACAGGTTGCTTCCAGATTCAGGAGGTGGTAGCAAAGTGAAGGCTGGTATCTTTTCTCACTTATTGAGTGATAGGATACAAGGAAATTGCCTTAAATTGCACCAGGAGATTTTTGGACTGGTTATTAGGAAGAACTTTATGGTTAGGGTGGTTAGGCATTTGAACAGGCTTCCCAGGGAAGAGTTAGAGTCCTCAGCCCTGGTGGTATTTAAGAAATGTGTGGATGTGGTACTAAAGGACACGTTTTGGTGGTGGCCTTGGTACTGTTAGATGACAGTCAGATGTGATAATCGTAAGGGTTTTTTCCAACCTAAATGATTCCAAAATGCCACACAAAGGAAGATTTTATTTGCAATCTTCTGGGTTACTTAATTAACTTCTAAAGATACAGAAGTACGTCTTCTATTAAAACTAAATTTTATATGTTTATACTAGCAAAATTGCTTCAAAACTGCTGTGATGATCTGATCCATTTGTGATCCCTATGAGTTTCAGTTGGAGATATGATAATTTCAGCATATTAGAATTTGCTTGGAGTGGAGGTGGATGCATCAACAAAGTAAGGCAGTGTACATTTTTCAATTAATTTCAAAAGAACGAAAATGCTGAAGCACTTTATTATTACATGTGTAGAAACTGAGGCTAGAATTTAATTACTATCACTGTGTTGATGACCCAGGTGCTCAGAAAATCTTGCTTAATTAAAAATCTGTTTTTAGTTTGCAAGTGGAAATTCAAGTAGAAAAGATTGACAAAGATATATGGAAGATCTGGTTTCCCATTTTACACTACTGGATATTAATATGATCATATGAAGTTTGAAAAACATTTGAACTTCGAAGTGTTTAATTTGCATTCTGTGAACAGGTGCTAAAATTTAACAAAAGTCATTATATGATCGTTTTAGAACCTATCCTCAATGGAACACCAGACAGAAGTTGTCAAAGAGTTTTTTGTGCATAGCTACAACAGACAAAACGGAGAGCAACAAAAAGATCTCCTTCACTTACTTAACTCTCAAATATTTGAAAGAAAGAAAAAGGTTGGATACTATGAGTACTAGATGTTAAAAACCAAGGAATATAGAGAAATATCACCCAGTGGGCTACAAATGATGATAAGGGAAACAGAAGGGAGAATAATGAATGCCCTTCATAACTCATGTGATGATTAACAAAATCTACGATTTAGAAATTTCTTTGTACGTGCTGTTAGGTAAAGTTACCCTTCTGTTCTTCTCATATTCCAGTGCTTATTGTGCTCAATTCGCTTCACTTTTGAAAGGATGGGTGTGAAAGTAAAGTCAGATTCTGAGATCAGCCAAGAATCCTGAGGGTCATGGAAGCATTGACTCTGAGACTTAGAGAAAATGATATTTGGGGCCTTATGGAAATAAATAATCATATACGTCAAACACCAGTGTCTCACTTTTATGTATTCCAAGAAATTATCAGCATATATACAGCTATTATACACAGCATGTTAGGCTATGGAGTATTACAAACAATGGTTAGGTAACATCAAAAATAAAAGGTCTCCAAGCATTACATCAGAGCTAAAGAGCAGCCAAGACCATGGTTAGGACATAGTTCAACAGTACAGGAAAATGTCTTCATGTCTTCCTGTACTACACCAAAATCCTGAATTGCTGTTTCATGAAATACCAGTCTGGTATACACCCTTCTGCCCTGACTATTCTGCCTGATCACATTTATTTGTAGGTTAATTGATGCTGCATCAAGATTCATTTACTCTCTCATAGACAACCTGTAAGCTTAAAACAGGAATAAGTCTTGCACTCTGGTAACTTATAGACAAGACATGATGTACCCACCCCTAATTGAGATCAATTTTGATGAATAATTAGTTTAGTAGCACACACTTATGAGGGGAAACCAGGAGTCAGTTGAGAAGCTCTCCAGACAACATATTCCTCCTTCCATAAGATTTGGGCAAAGAGAAGTCCCACAATTTGGGCTGCTATCTGGAGAATCTGAGTGAAGCAGTTCTTCCCAGCCTAGCTGATGGCCACGATTTTCAGATAATCTCTTGACCTCCGGAAGGAAATTTTCAAAATGAAGTAACAGGTCATGCCTGTATCTCTATGACACCTTGAGCTCTAGGATGCACATTACTATCAACTGTGACTAGTAAGTAGAATTATTAATTAGCATGAAATATTCATTGTCAAACATCTGTTGTTAAGTTCCATGCTGTATCAAATTTTCATTGACCATATGCAAAGCTATTTCCTTATTAAATTAGGTTTTTTAAAAAAACACTTTGTTCTGGAAGGGTTCAAGCTATGTCATTGTTTTTTCTATTAATATAACCTAGAATGTGTAGATAATTGCATCTTTCCTAATGAATTATTCTGTGCCTGGTAATAATTTATGTGGCATGTTTCAGACAAAAGATTTTAGGTAATTTTCTGATTTATAAACAGTTGATAAGACTCAAACATCTAAGATTAAAGTGATGTGGAACTGTCACTGTCTAATGACTGCAGTGTAACTACAATACATTTTATTAGAGGTGCAGGCTTTAGTAAACATAGTACATGAAAATTTAGATCTCTGTTTTTGTTACCATAAAAGATGTCACAGGAACAGGGTATTTTATCAAGTGTAAATGTAAAAACAACCTGAAAAAACTGGGAACAACAACAAGAATGCCTTAAATTATGCCAGTAGGAGTTGCAAAAAAGATAGGATTGCTGTCTCTTCATGGCAAGAGAAAATTTGATAGTTTGTGCTTGAAAATGACACTACCAGAGGAAAATAGAAAGAAATGAGAACCAACGTACTGCCTTATCTGTAGATCAAGGTAGAGAGAAAACTTTTACCCATTCTTACATTTATCAAGCAGACTATTTTAAATATGATTGAGTGAAGGCTGAAATTCTTCCTTGTGTTCAGGAGACAAGAGGGATCCAATTTTCCCCTTGCTGATCATGTTATCAGCTGCCACGTATGCATATTATTTTTAATTTATTGTATTCAGTAATAAAGAACATCAACAACTGAATGTTTTATGACATCCCACAATAAAAAAGTGACAAAATAGAAACTGTAACACGATGTGTTAAAATAAAAACAAGAGATCTTCACTGGAAGATAAAATAATCAGATTTAGTGCAGAATTTCACTTCAAATTCCACCAATTAGGGATACAGGATGAAAACGACCTTGCACTGAACTGCGGTAAGTGCAAGAATAGAACATATGGCAATTCAGCTCAGAAAAATTCTGTAAGAGCACGACAGCTGACACACAGAATGAAAGAAAAATTCCACCCATAAGATTACAGTGTAAAGAAAACTGTAGTAGTTTCCTTTACACTGTTATACAGATTTGCAGCATAAGGAGAATATAAAGACGGCGTGGTTTGGGTCAGAAGCCTTGTTGCTGAATTCTGAGTAAGCTGGAGCCTGCCAATCAACTTGGCTACAAGCCCAGTAAACCAAAGAATTGCAGTAGTCAAGGCTAGATGCTGTAAGTGAATGAATTAGAGTCTCCAGGTCAGTTTTGGATAGAAAAAAAGCTTATTTCTGGCAACAGTCCTGAAAGGCATTTGGTGAATACTGAACAGACCTTAACACTAAGTCCGAAGATACAGTGCATGTAGGAAAACAATATGTGACATCAACAGAGAAACTGTAATTATATTGAACTACAATGAAAAAAAAACGTTTTTTTTTTTAATTCATCTGAACCAAATCCTCGGCCTCTTGGTTGTGATACTGTTTACTTTTGAAAAATAACTTATTTTTCACATATCTAAACTGAAAACCTGCAGGCCCTCCCTGCTACCCAATTCACATACAAAAAAAAGTGAGAAACTGATGTGACTGCCTCAGACTAGCAAGGGAAGAAATAGTCAAAGTTGGAAGTATCACCCTGGAGAAGACTGTGGTGCAAGGAATGGGGTGTAGTATTAAATATATCAATGGTCATCAGCTCCACGTATATGCAAATACCATTACTGATTTTTATAACGAACACATAGACTTTGACAGCTATGCAGAAAGACTCATCTACTACAATTAAATGAAAACCTTCTTAGGTTTTGTGTTTTTGTTTTTTTTTTTTTTTAAACAAAACAAAAAATCAAGCAAAAAAGCTTCATGGACATCAAAAAGAAGGTGAACTGTGACTGCAATACATTAAAAAAGTCAGCCTATTTGGTTTTCTTGCTCTCTGAGTGGCTGGAAGTTCCATAAGATAAAACCTATTTCCATTCTTTCATCTAACTCAGACTGAGACCTGCAATATGCTGTTGGGGATTATTAAGAGATTGAGTAGGCAGCAGTGGTCTATACCAGACTGATGCAGAAATCACAGAATCACAGAATAATAGGGCTTGGTAAGGATCTCTGGTGATCACTGAATCCAATCCCTCTGCTAAAGCAAGGTTCCCTATAATAGTTTGCATGAGAAAATGCCCAAGTGGGTTTTGATTATCTCCAGAGAAAACGACTCCACGACCTCCTCCTCTAGGCAGCCTGTTCCAATGGTCCAAAGTAGTTATTCCTCATGTTCATATGGAACTTCCTATGTTCCACTTTGTGCACATTGCCCCTTGGTTTGTCACTTGGCACTGCTGAAAAGAACCCAGCCCCATCCACTTGGCTCCTGCCCTTTAGATATTTGTAATCATTGGTAAGATTCTCCCTCAGCCTTCTTTTCTCCAGGCTGAACGGTCCCAGGTCTCTTAGCCTTTCATAATGGATATGTTCCAGTCTTCTAGCCATCTTTGTGGCCTCCTGCTGGACTCTTCCTAGGAGACCCCTTTCTTTCTTGAACTGAAGAGTCCAGGACTAGAGACAGTACTCCAGATGTGGCCTCACCAGGGCAAAGTAGAGGAGGAGGATCACCTCCCTCAAACTGCTGGCCACACTCATTTAATACACCTCAGGATACCACTGGCCTTCTTGTCCACAAGGGCATAGTGCTGGCTCATGGCCAGTCCTGTTTTCCACCAGGACCTCCAGGTCCTTCTCTGCAGAGTTCCTTTCCAGCAGGTCAGCCCCAATCTTGTACTGATGCATGCAGTTCTTCCTTCCTAGACATAGGACTCTACAATTGCCCTTATTGAACCTCACCCTGTTTCTTTCCACCCAACTGTCTGGTCTATCCAATAAATTATTTTTCACAGTGTGATAAGCAGATTTTCCCACTTAGATGATGGAAAATACCATAAGTGTTTGTCCCACAACATAAATGATAATCTTTTGCCCTGTAAAAATATCTAACTTCAGTGTTAGTAGTGGTTCTTTTTTTTCCTTCTTTTTTTTTTTTCAGCTAAGAAACACAGTGATGAAAAGTGAAAGAAGGAGTAATATGGGGATAAGAAAAACTCAGTTTTTCAGGATTTATACTGAAACCTGCACTGTTCCTTGCTTGAGGTTAAATATCAACAACTAATGGTTATAGGAAAGGGAAAATACTCCTTGAAAATAAAAATATATGCTCTGGTTAAATAGAGCCCAGTTTGCCTTGCAAGGTACTGCTAGAAATTCTGTCTACAAAATAAGCTTAGAAAATCTCTTAAGTTGTGAAACGTGGTTTAATTTACAGAAAAGAAACTGACAGCTTGATGTAATAGCAAATGCTGGCACTGAGCCATGTGATAAATCACTTGCACTCAACAAGACCACTTCACCTCCATGTCATTTCTCAACAAACAGGAACCTGATGTTAGGCCAGCACAATCCAGGAGGGCAGGTACAAATGTATTGTACCTGCTCTTTTAATGCCACCCTCTTAAATTGCACAACAGATTTTATGGACCATGTGTTGACATCCAGAAAACAAGAGCAAATAAAAAGCAAAAAACCAACCCACACCATCACACATACAAGAAAGAAAAAAAAAAATAAACAAAAAATCCCACATATACACACAAAAAAACTGGAAGTCTTACCAATTCAGAGGAAGATTAAGTCAATGCTACTTTCCTCATCACTTTGACAAGACTGTAAGCCTTCCCCAACCCTTCCCCAAAGCACTGCATTTAATTAGTTGTTCTTACTGTTGTTTTTGGTTTGCTGGACCTTTTTTCAGTTCTCAGATTTAAAAATAGCAGAAGTAGGAACAACCATTTTTCCAAACTTATCCTCAAAAGAAAAAATCTCAAATACAAACAAACAAAACGCAACAAAACAAATACAAAAACAAACAAACAAAATCAAAAACAAAACAAAACAAAAAAACAAAACAGACACCTTGAAATAAACTGAAGATAGTGAAGAACTGAGATGATGAGTGAAATCTAAGCAGATCCAACAAAGTGAAAGGACTCCCTCTAAGTGATAATTTGCTGGGGATCTTGCAGCTTACGATGCTCCCTGGAGATCAGGAGGGCTATATTTGTTTCAGGCATAATATGATTTCCTTTGCAGAAGCAAGTAAGCAGAACAAAAAAATAACAGTCTCACACATTTTTCTGTGGGAACATTTACTTCTCCATTTGCTGCCGTATCTTACGTTCCCCTGCCCACGATGAGTTTTCCCCCTTCTCTTTTTTTGCTTACTGCCAACTTTTTCATCTAAAACAATTTTTGCTTCCTTTTGATGGACAATTCCATCTTTCCCTCCCACTCACTGTACCCCTTTCCCAAACTCCCATCATTTCCTGCCCCTCTAACATCTCTATCACCATCACAAACGATACCATTTGGGAAAAATCCAATGAGTGGAAAGAAAGCAAGAGTAGTGCCTACTGAAGGAAGTAAATATTTCAACCAAACGTAGTTGCATAGATTATTAACATTTTTATTTTCAAGGTTTCTTCATTCACTCATAAGTGGTCTAAACAATTTTAAATGTGCAAGTCCCTCTAACCCTACACATTAAGACAGCTTAAGTACAAGTGCAGATTTCCATAGGAATCAAGAACATGCTTCTTTACTTTGAACCTTCCTATATAACCTAAGAGATCCTACAGGATCCAGGTAAATGGGATGAATTGTTAAAATGGTGTCTTAGACACAAATCTCTTGGGAGAGAGAGCTTTTATTCTTCTGTAAAGCAGCATGCATATTTAATGGTCTACATGAAGAAAAAAAAAAGTGTTAAAAATAACAGGACAAGAGCTTTTGCTGAAATTCTGGCTGCACATAAATCGATACCAAGATTCCTATTGACTTCTGGTGGAGTGAAAGCTACAGACAGTGGAAGAAACAAAGCAACCCAAGGAAAATGAAGCACAAAGGAAAAAGCTATCTGAAACACTACAGGTTGCAACCACAAAGGCTTATATTGCCAGAAAACGGTGAAGAATTATAAGAATGTGAGACAAAACAGAAACAGAGTCTTTCATGTCTATTCTCTGTCACAACAGACGCATCCAAGATAGAAATGCTTTTCAGAACACGTGTACGCTAGACAGGAAATGGGAGGACAAATAAAGAAGAATAGAGATACCCAGCCGAGATTTACTGGACAAATTATCAGTATAGAAGCAAGCAAACAGCATGCCTACTAAATGAACTAATCAAAAAGTACTGGATGGGTTGTGGAGGTTATTTTGTACTTAATATTTTTTTTAGAAGTACACTAAAGTAAAATGTAATAGTGGCAACTAATGACAGGAATGATTAATGTTTTTATTTATATTATAGTGGCACTCTATGACACCAACTGAGATCTGGGCTGCACTATAAAAACACATTATATGACTCAATCTTTTTCACAAAGAGCTTAATGATGACCTAAAAATTGCATATAAAGTAAGCTCCTATTTTTGAATTAGTCACTGGCAAAAGAAAGAAAAAAAGACTGTAAGACTGAACAACTAAAGAGCATGAAAATCCATTTAAAAGTTGTTATTAATGCAGAGCAATTGAAAGAATACTCAGAAAACATGAATGCATATAAAAAGTCTGACTGCTAAGCGAGTTTTAACTAGAATGCTTATAATATCTGTAATGAAACCAGGTTCATTTATATTACTAAGAGAATATACTGAAGAGTTCAAAGATTATTGGCAAAAAAGAATTGTGATGCTGTATTTAAAGCAAATCTGATAAGATGGTAATTTTAGTAATCACCAATGTGTCAGTGAAAATGCTACCTTTTCAAAAGAGAGGAACTTTCAAAGTGAAATTAGGAAGAAAAACAAAACTTACTTATTCCAATCTCCTTTTGAGAAAATCTCAAAAAGGATTTTTAATATTTTTATTCCTTTTCTTTATATTAAAATTCAGATTATATCTCTGAATGCACTGATAATGTTAAAGCAGATTAAATCATATCTGGAGAGATATGAACTGTCCAGAAGTAAGGATAATTTTATTCAATCTGTTCAGAATACATCCACTCTCCATCATATTTGAAAAGTTCTGGTTGTCAGGCAAAGTCCCCGGTGACTGGAAAAAAAGAAATATCACTCCCATTTCTAAAAACTGAGAAAGTAAGACCAGTGAACTACAGGCCAGTGAGCCTTGTGTTTGTGCCTGGGAAGATCATGGAGCTGATTTTCCAGGAAGGTATACCAAGGCACACATGAGATGAGGAGGTGAACTGAGGCAGCCAAGATGGCTTCAAGATGGGCAGATTTTGCTTGACCAATCTGGTGGCCTTCTATGATGGATTGACAATGTCAGTAGAAAACGGAAGGGCAACTGATGCTGGACTGCCTGGACTTCTAGAAGGCTTTTGGTATGGTCTTATACCACATCCTTATCTCTAAATTGCAGAAATATAGATTTGAAGGGTGGACTATTCAGTGGATAAATATTTAGTTGCATGGCCACAGACAGAGGGTTTTTGTTGGAGACCAGTCGTGAATAGTGCCCACTAGGGTTCTGCCTTGGGACAGGCGTCTATATGAACAGCTTAGACAATGGGATTGAGTGCACCCTCAGCAAGTCTGATTGTGACACCAAGCTGAGTGGTACAGTTGATACAATAGAAGGAAGAGATGCCATCCAGAAGGACCCGGACAGGCTTGAAAAGCGGGCCCATGTGATTCTAATAAAGTTCAACAAGGCCCAATACAAGATGAACTTGGGTTGAGGCGATCCTAGATATGTATACAGACTGGGAGAAGAACTGGAGAGCAGCCCAGCAGTGAAGGATTTAGGGGTTCTGGCAGATGAAAAGTTGGACATGAGTAAGTGGTGTACACTTGCAGCCTGGAAGGCCAGCAGTATCCTGACATGCATCAAAAGAGGGGTGGCCAGCAGGGAGAGGGGGAGGATTGATTTCTCTACTCTGCCTTCATGATGCCTCATCTGGAGTACTACATACAGGTCTGGGGTCCCCAGCACAAAAATAAAGATGTGGAGCTGTTGGAGTGGATCCAGAAAAGGACCAGAAAGATGATGAGAGGGCTGGAACACTTCTCCTATGCAGAAAGGCTGAGGGAGTTGGGCCTGCACAGCTTGAAGATGAGAAGGCTCCGGAAAGACCTCACTATGGTCTTCCAGTAATGAAGGGGTCTTTATAAAGCAGGAAGAAGATCGACTTTTTACATGGTCTGATAGTGATAGGACAAGGAGGAGCAGTTTTAAACTAAAAGAGGGAAGATTTAGGCTAGATGTTAGGAAGAAATTCTTTACTCAGAGAGCAGTGAGACACTGGCACAGGCTGCCCAGAGAAGCTGTGGGTACCCCAACCCTGTAGGTACTCAAGGCCTGTCAGGATAGGGTCCTGAGCAGCCTGAGCTGGTGGGTGGCAACCCTGCCCATGTCAGGGAGTTGGAACTAGATGATCTTTAAGGTCTCTTGTAACCCAAGCCATTCTATTGCTTGATAATGTCTGGATGAGGAGCTAGGAGATAAAGTTTAGTAGCTTGTGGTAGCAACGGTAGCGGAAGGACAGTTGGACTAGATGATCTTGTGGGTCCTTTCTAGCCCTGTGATTCTGTGATTCTGTGATTCCATGATTCCGTGATTTCCCTTCAGATTTATTTCTCTTTAAGTCCTTTTTTGTTTGTTTTATCAACTAGGAGAAATACACTGAATACTCTCAGTAATTTGATAAAATGTCAGAGTACTGTAATACACTGTTACGGTCATTCAGCAGAGAGGGTGGTGAGACTGGAGGTGCCAATCCTGATCTTTTCAAGGGGGAGAGAAACAGAGTTTTTCTCCTTGATTCTTCAAGAATAGCCCTACTGAGTCAACACAAAGGTGTATTTAGCCTCACAATCCTGTCATGAATAAAAGCAGCAAGTTAAGTAGATAAATATAATTTCCCAATTTGAGGTTCCTTTGGTTTCAGAAACCAAATGCTGTATATCTCTTTGCTGTTACCTCTATGTACATTTTACATAAAATGCATCAGCGTAAGGAAAGCAAACAAGATTACTGGCAGCAGAAAGAAGTGGTAGGCACTCCATATATTGAATTGTGGTGTGAAAATCAGTTTCTCTCGGTAGCAAGGTGGAAAGAATACCTACAAGATGAATAGGTATGGACTACATAGTTTAGACCTTAAGATCATTTTCAAAAAACAAAAGCACATAGAATTGTCATGAAATTCTGGTTGATGATGCTGTGCACTTGTTTTAGATGGTTCTTTTTAGTTGCTGTGGATGCCTCCTCACATCCTTCCTTATCCCTTTCAGGAAAGTGCAGTAGTGCATCTACATGACAACTGTTAGATTCAGGGAACCACACCGTGTCATTCTGATCACAGCTCCTTGCGTAACTAGGATACCACTCACGTACACACGGACTTTTCCTCTGCTGGCTTGTGGGTTGTGTGACAAAGGTGCACCACTGGTATAACGAAAATTGCAGTACTTTTTCTGACCCTCTCAGTAGTCAGCTTGTTGTCCAGGCAAAAGTAGTGACTCACTCAGATGCTTTTTCCTTCTCTTAAAAAGAATAAATAAAGGCGTTTTTATCCACTTATTCAAATCCTCATATTTTAAGATTATATAAGCTGCTCCAAACTATATGGCATTAATCCTTGATTACAATTATAGCCGTACCAAGAAAAAGATTTCAGTATTGTTTCAGTTAGTGGCAAAATTTGTTTTCAGTACAAATACTTCAGCAGTTCCAGTGAGAATTGCGTCTTTTCACTTAAAAAATGTACTAAACTTCGTAACAGTTTTGTTTTTGTTATTATAATGACATAGCATTTAGTAGCTGAACTGGAAAAAAAAGTGTTGTGTAGCTTGCCTATGAGGTCTGCTGCAAATATTAGGATGGCCTACTAGGGCATATTGGGCCAGTTGGAGTGCTAGAGATTGCTACATTGAATTGCCACTGGATTTCCTAATGTCAAAAGTAGGGTTGTTATTTAGCCATTGTGAATAAAAGTTAAGATGATGACCTTTAGACATGTCTAAGAGATTTAGAAGTCTACATCCTGTTTTCAAAAACTGCTTATTGAGTCAGTGAACCAACTAATGCTTGCCAAGGTAGGATGAGAACCTGCAGCATATCTCTTCTCCTTGATGCCAACTAATGCACAGAGGGATCCCAAGGTTTCTGGAAAGTGGCTTCCCTTTCCAGTGATCCCACATCCATCAAGAGGTAAGGACATATCTGTCATTAGTTACAGCAGAATAAATACTGCAGCTGAAGGTCTATCACATGCCCTATGGGATGTCAACAATCCCTTTCAGGGCACCTTACCACTTGAAGTGGTCTTGGAAGGAGGGAGGCTTACGTACAGTTCTTTCACTAGCATTCAGGGTTTTTAAACATTACACAATAAAGATTGTTCTGACCATTAGGCACCAAAATTTGCTGAAGGCCTACTGAAATCTACCATAGGACAAAGATGTAATCTGGACAGGAAGCTCTTGGGGAAAACCTTCCCACTCTTACTCCACAGCACACAAAAGACAGTTTCATAGGCTCTGAAAGGGACTTGGTGTCTAAGAACCTGGAAGATTCATCCAATAGACTGACAAAAATTACCAAGTAGGAAGGTGTCATTAGCTGCTCAGTACTCAACCATGGAGAATTTCAGTTAATTACACCATTTGTCTATCTACCTGCATTTGGGGACACCCCCATCTCTTTGTCTAATTCTTGGGATACCAAATTTATATTTGAATGAGGGTTTTTGGCTCTTATTCACCAAGAGGTACTTTAAAAATATTGTCTAGGCGCATTGCACAAAGTAGTTTGAAACCTCAGTAAGAAACAGATTAAATTTACAATGAAGGGATGAGAAACTCAGAGGAAAAAAACTGCAGCTTTGGTGTAGTCTGAAAAACAACCCAGTGCAGATGTCTCTAGGGCTTCCATTTCTTCCATTTCTCTTAAACATGAAGATCAACATCTACAAGCCTTAGGCTAAAAAGGTGGTTTGGGAGGAAATGAAAAGGAGATACATGGAAAGTCTGAGAGTAGTGTGACATGCAGTGGTGTTATGGAAGCAAAATGGAAGAATTTAGAAATGAAACCACGAAGACAGAACGATCCACATTTCAAGTACAGATTCAAATCTAGAAAAAATAGGTAACTTAATAAAAAGAAGAAGGTAATGGGCGTTTTTCTGTCTTGGTCCTTTAAATAACTGAAGAAGCACTACATGATGGCTAAAACCCCCTGTAGAACTGAAATCAGAGGCTGTAGGTTGGTGGTATGAGAAAGGCAATACTTTATTTTGCTGATTATCCTGGAACAAAATATCTTGGTTGGGTAATTAATCCATGTCCTGAACATTTGACCCAAATTTTTAGGGGTAATTCGCTTAGGTAAACTTCTAAATACCTGCAAGCAGATGGTAGCAGGAATTTCAATACCCGTACTTCATTAGTGTCTGGGCCAATAAACTGAAATGTTCTGGTCACAGAAATCCTCAGTTTTACACTGAGACACATATAGAGAGTGCATGTGTTCCAAGTGAATGCACTTCCAGTCCACTATTTCTTCTTCATTCCCCATAATACACATTGCTTCAGTTATGACATTTATAACTAACACCAGGATCTACCCTTCTGTATTAAGACTGTCTACTTCAAACTAAGCATGTAGAAGTTGGACATCTGGTGCTGGTTCCCTGTGAGTCCTCTATGGGGAGCAGAGAATAAAAGGCATTGCCAAGGGATGATTCATCTCACTGGAAGTGTACTACCAGCTGGATCTGATGACTCATCATCTTGAAATACATATTTTTCTCTACTGGATGCACTAAAGGCCCAGAATGGTCAGTTCAGAGTTGGACATCTGACTTAGAACATGACACACTATTTTAAAAGTACTGTAATATCTGTGTCAAATGACTACAAAGCTGGAGCATTATGTTAGACTTTCAGATCCTACTGCAGAACAGCAGAGCTGATTTTAGTCACTCTGCAGAATTTAATAGAGCAGCCATCTATTTTGGACAATCATTATTTTCAGATTCATATTAAGTGATATATTGTAGCTCATTATATAGGGTTGTGGGAAAACAATAGAAAAAGAGGCATAAAAACATTCCTCAGATATTCAAATACAAGAAAATTCTTGAAAAAAGGAAGCTCATTTCACAGTCTCCATGTTTAGCAATCTTAGGCATATACATGGGTAAAGCAAAACATCATCCATCTGTTCATAGCAACTTTGCAGAGAATTTTGATAAGACATTAATGCTAATAATGGCCAATGTTTATGATGCTTATAAAATAACCAATGTGAAGCATCTGCAAAGCTCATAAAATTTGTTCTTATAAAATCCATGGCATGTAACACCTTTCTCTGAGCCTGTGCTTTTGCTGACCTTGTCCTCACAGGCCAGATTTGCCAGAAATTCTTCTTCCAGGCCATTGCTGTGACTGCGTCACTCTGAGAATCATGTTTTGAAGCCAGACCTATTTCTGTTTCTGTACATTGAACATTCAGCACATTACAGGAACAAACCAGATAGCCAAACTGCGAGTTCCCACCTGAAACTACAGGGATCTCCATTTCCAAGTGACAGATGTTCCACAACAGTTGGTGACAAACGAGCTAATTTAGACAGATTTAACTAACGTTCAGCCTGCTGACAATGGGGGATTATTTTGAATGCAAGCTAAAGAAGGTATTTCTGAATACTAGGGCTGGCTGTTGCACACAGAAATGCAGAGGCCCTGATGTGAATTGAACAGCATGGCCATGCATGGTGCCTGTATCTTACCTCCTCACACTGTCTTTCAGTAGCTGAGATAGAGGACATTGACTAGCAAATTACTGAGCAAATTAGCTGTTTTTAAAAATTTACTCACTGAACATATGTCCGCAGAAATCAAGTGCCTTTGTCCCATATTCTTCCTCCCTAAGTTCAGGAGTCTAAACTCTTTAGGTTGGGAGACAACGCTCTCTGTCATCTAGGCAAAAAAAGGTTTTCCTAATCGAGGAATCTTGGGCAAGACCATCTAAACTTCTGCCCTTGGCCATAACTTCTGGGGGAACCAAGGGACCAGAAAAATAGTGCGGAAAAGCTTTTAGGGTTTTTGTATTTATAGAAAGACGAGATTTATGTATTTATAGAAAGATTCAGAAATTGCAATGCTTCAACTGTGTTGTTCTCCATCTGGTAAATTCTCTCAGTTTTTGTTTTTAATTTCCATACTAGTTCCAGTCTCCACTTGAGTATCTTTAAGCTTCTTGCTTGAGCAGCATCATGTAATTTCACAATGTGGCAGTTAGATGAAGGAGATGGACCCAAAGATATTGTAGAGACAAGTTAAAAACAGCAACAATTAAATTTCTTTTTCTTGCCTTTTTTTTAAGTTTTTTTTTTTTTTCTTTTTTTCTCTTTCTTCTATCTCTTCTTTTTATTCTATCCCTTTGAAGAACACTTTTAGGCAAGTATCCTGATTGCTTTTTTATGAAGGAATCCCATTAAGGCAACTTCATTGATTATATTTCTGTTCTAAGGAAATAGCTGCCAGCACTAAATATTTAAGACCGTTTATCTGCCAAATTAATACTGGCACTGTATCAGCTGAGTAGTCCTGATGCCAGAAGCAGCACAGCAAATTCTTCTACTGTGGGAGTGGCCTGGTACACTGTGAATATATTCCTAAAAGTTGCTGAATCCTATTGCCTTTTCCCTAAACCCAGGCTAAAAATACAACCTAATTGTCCTCTATTCTGTAACTGGCCTAGTTAACTAGCTGCATCTCACAGGTTACAAATCACAAAGGCACAGTCTTTTTTAGAGCAGTGAGGCTTCTGTCTGGTTTGTTCCTGAAGTGTTAGGTCTACGTAACTGTAGACATTATGCATAGAGCATGTTTTTGTCTGTTAATAAAAGAACTACTGAAACTTTGCTCACCTTGAGAAATAAGCTCTTAGGAATGGTCCTTGTTCCTCCAAATTGCCATAGAGTATGAAATAGGATATGAAGTAGAATATGACTGCATTGCAACTACTTACCCCCAAGCAAACAAACAAACAAACAAAAAAAAAACCACTACCACCACCACCACCATCACTACAACACCACTGGACAAAAAGAAGTTACTTACATTGAGTCAGGATCCCTGTTAAGGCATTTTTAAAACTCTCCTTGGCTTGCTCCATCTCTTGCTCATGAGCGGCCTTTTCATTCATGAGACGGCGAACGTGGCTGTTTGCAGACTGCACCATTGAATAGAACTGGTTTGCAGAGCGACGATTCACCTCGCCTCGCTCAATCCAGGTTAGCAGCACTGTGATGGCCTCTGAAAACTTGCTGTCATCTAGAACAATCAAAGCACAGGTTTTAAACTGCAAGTATAAATACCCTGCCAAGGACATGCTTTCTGCACTGTGTTGCATTAAAATCAATATAAATCATGCTCGTGGTACACCATTTGGTGCAACTTTTGGGTCCCTTGTTCTATCAGATGAAGGAAGCAAGCTCAACCCTATGCAGCTCCAGAAATCTTCCATCAGGACCTGTTTTCTGCTCATTTTAATAGCCTTTTCACAGTAAAAAGCAGCCTCCACCCTCCACAGCTTGACTCCTCTCTTTTGCAACAGCTCTCTTAAGCTGTTCAGCAATTTGAAATGACCTTAGAGTAGAGTGAGACATTTATGTTACCAGATCCACTGAAGAAATGAAATTTGTCCTCATTAATCAGCGTGGTCGAACGCTCAGTCTGGGAGCTTGTGTTCAGCCCTACTTTTGTCAACAGATTTCACTAACATCACATTCTTAATTAATGAACAATAACTAATCTGAACAATTCCTGCTTGAAGCACTGATTAATTACAAGGAACTGCTCTGAACAGATGATGTGTCTGTATTTGTTTTGTATTTTGTGTTTGTCTGTGTTTCATTTAAAATATTTTTCTTAAAGCAGTCCAAATGAATCCAGACACATACGTGGAGTACTTCTTTTGGATTACCATTCAGGTAAATGAAGTTATATGTCTCTGCAAGAAGATCAAGAAAACCTAGTGGTTAGATTTCATGCACTCTCTCCCCAAGTAATCTTATTTCCTCTGACAGTGCTCTCAGCTTTGTCAGAAGACTCTTAACGTGGCATCCATTACACGTCCGGCTTCATTGGGGTTAAGAAGACACATTTCTTTTTAAGTTCAATTTAGGCTGAACTGCAAGAAAATGTTATTACAACAAAGTGTCTTCCTGTGGAAGCATTTCTGTGCAATTTGATCTTGCTTTTTCCATAGATTTTTATTCTATAAAACTTCAATTTCCCAATAAATCATTTTAAACAGCTCGTCTGGTCCTTTCTGTTTAGATTTCTTCATGCATTTTACATGGCAGGTATACTTTTCTGAAAGAAAAAGCATGCTGTTATGGTATAGAGAAGTAGCGTGATTATAACCAAAAGGCAATTAAAATGAAAACTAGAAGATATTAAGACCAGCCAAAAGACATTTAAAATGAAAATTGGACAATATTAAAACCTACCAAAAGACATCTAAAATGAAAATAGGAAGATATTAAAACCGACTGACTGTGTTGGAGGATACAGAAATGTGGAACATTGTAGGACTCTGCATTCTATGTGCAAAGAATAATGAAATACTAATACTCAAGTGATGATTTGGGCTTTTATTCTCAATCAGCAATCACTGCCCTAAAAGGCAAGGAGCCTGAAGTGCAGAGAGGACAAGTGACACGCTCTGTGCCCACAGCTCTGCAAAGAATAGATTTTACATTGTCTGATCTTTAGCATCTTATTAACTAAAACATGCTTTCAGCTACAGCAATGGGATTTGCTTGCCACAGCTGGATAGGCATGTTCACTCAAGATGCCTGAAAAAAAACCCTGCAAAATAAGAGCATCATAACATCCTATCTCTGAATGATGTCTTTTTATGCTAACGTGATTAATCGTCATCATCATTCATTAAATAATTGTCTGTGAGAAGGAAAAGACAGTCAGGTATCTTTATTTTCCATATTGTTCCCTTTCATTAGTCTCCACTTTCTAGTTTTTCTGGCTGCAAACAAGGCAGGTATGTACTAATAGTCCCTGATGAGTGAATTAGCTGAATACAGGCCTCAAAAAAAAAAAAAAAAAAGAAAAAGAAAAAAAAAGATATAAATGAAACTTGTGCAAAGCCTCTTTGCACAAACAAGCAAAAAATCTTTAAACTTGGATAAAATCTTCAGCCTGCTGAAATGCATTGGAATTGGATGTCACAGATCCAGTATAGCCAAGAACTCATTCCTAGAACATAATGTTTATTGTAATTACAATAGTCAATAAAAATAACCTGTAAGGGCTGTGGGGAAGGCTAGTATGCAATTTCTAACAATCTGTGGAGTCAGGTCATTCTGCGGATGTTAACACTGAGGATGTGGCTGGCCGTGAGAAGAGAATAATGACACAAATCTTCTTTTCTCTTGTAGACATCATTATCTGTTTCATTCTGTGTAATTTATCACCCAACACCAAAGTACCATTATGAATAAATTATCCTGCCCTATCTAGGTCAAAACACAAACAACAAAGTTGGGACTACCTCTGAAGAAGTACACCAGTGATGAAACAGTGTGCACAACTGGGCAAAAATGCTTCATGGAGCTGCATCAGGAAAATCAGATCCACAGAGCCATTTTCCCTTTTCCTTACTTTAATCTCTCCACAGTACATGGCCTCATGTTGTTTTGCTTCAGAATCTGCATGAAATGAAAACACTACTCCTTTTGTTTTGTTTTCATCGGGAACAGTTGGTATGTACAAGAGATGTTCTTAAACATGCCATCCGTCTGTCAGATAGATTCAACCCATTTAAAAGGACATGCTGAAAGCCTGTTTTAACTTACTATTCTGCCAGAGAGCTGCAGAGGTCTGTGGGCCTGTTACAGTTAATTCATGGCTATGTACTATCAGGAATAAAAAACTAGCAATGGTAAACATGAGAATCTTCATTGATTACATAATTAGAAGATGCATTAAAAAATGCCAGAGGGTAATATATTCACAACAGGAGCACATTAGTTAGTAAAATCTTTTCTCTACTGATTCAAAATTTCCTTATTTTACCTTCTAGAAATAGAGAAGTTTGAAGTATTTTTCTATTCCAAACCCAAATGCTCAGTGGCTGGCACAAGGTAACTCACCGTGAATTAATTTTCTTCATCCAGAATGCGGTGATTCTTTCTGAGCAATCAGAGATTCACTTGGAAAATCAGATTTTTATACCAGATTGTTCATTTATATTTTATTTAGTAGATAAATAGCAGAAGAAATACAGCAATGGAATCTAATTTAAGCAGAGCATGAACTGTCATGATTGCAGCCATTCATTAAAAAAATAAAACAAACCTCCTAATTCTTTTCAAAATTATTCCCTTGAGGTAAGATGCACATAAATATACACTGTTTAAAAACATACTCTTAAAACAAATTCCTTTATGTAAGACATGCTTTCATATGTAATTGTTCCTTAAAAATGAGTACACAGTGGATTATTTCTTGCACTTAAATCTTTTCTCCTCCAAATTAGAGCATGCTTTAAGAAAGTAAGGTAGAAACCATCTCCTTCACGTCAGTCTCTGAGTTTGTAGCCCAAGGCTCCTTGCACAGTTAATGGAAAGAAATGGACATTTCTTGGGCATGCTTCGTCAGTTCTCCTCCAGCTGTCTACTTGAAGGTGAGGTGAACTGAGCCCCAAAAGTCCATGCTTTCCTCAATCAGCTGCAAAAGGAGCCTGAGGTGACCTGCTCAAATACAGCCATCTCTGCAAGAGTCATCAACATTTGGTCCAAGGAATTCCAACTATTATACAAGCACAGCAGCTGCAGAACACCTACACAGCATTTGTGTACGTGTGTTGGGTTTTCGAGTTACACTGTAAGCTGTGATGCATTCTGTATCTTTTCATATACCCATCTACTGAGGACGGCTGGCTGGGTGTCTGTCACTAGAGACTTCCAGGTGCTGCTAGACTCAATCACATGCCTCTAGAGATAAGATATTTCAAATTCCTCTTATGTCAACTGAAGATATTTGGCACTTAAATCCTAGCTCACAACTTAGATGCAATGCAATATAAAGAAAAGAAAATGCATCCCTAGAGCTGTCTGGGAAATTGTCATAGGGGATATTTATATATAAAGAGGAACAATTTATTGACAAATGTTTTGCATTTTTCTGCCCACAATTTGACCACCTGAAAGCAACCCCAAATGACATCGTATTCCTTATAGAAAAAAGCTATGACATGAATTGCTAACAAATAACAAATTGGGAAAAAAGCATTGGAAACAATGATGTTACTCTCAGTTTATGGAGTTTCCCTGGTGTAAGGGCAGAACTCAGTTCATAGTAATCAGAAATGCTGTGACTCTCAATGTTGAGCACATCCATAATGTGCTTTCACTACAGAGATTATGGTTTCTAAGGCCTTAGCCAATAGACAGGCTAGTCCATCACTGTGAAACTACTCAACCAATCTTAATATTTTTACATGCATAAATATATCTCAAATATATCCAGCTTTATGTTTTTGAACTTTGAGAGTGACATTATACGCTGAATTTTTACTTAGGGCAACGCCAAACACTAGGGCTCCAATTTCTTTTAGCTTTGTTAGTACCACAGAATCTTTTGAGTTGGAAGAGACTTTTAAAAGTCCTCTAATCCAACTCCCCTGCAATGAACAGGGACATCTACAGCTAAATCAGGTTTCTCAGAGCCCCATCCAGCCTGACCTGGTGTTTCCAGAGATAGTGAGGGCATCTACCACCTTCCTGGGCAACATGTGCCAGTGCCTCATCACCTTTTCCATAAAAAGCTTTTTCCTTATGCACAGTCTAAATCTCCCTTTTTTTAGTCTGAAGCAATTTTGCCCTGTCCTATTACAACAGCCCTGCTAAAAAGTCTGTCCCTTTCTTTCTTACAGCCCTCCTTTAGATACTGAAAAGCTGCTCTCAGGTCTCCCCAGAGCCTTCTCCAGGCTGAACAGCCTCAGCTCTCTCAGCCTGTCCTCATAGGAGAGGTGTTTCATCCCTTGGATTATTTTGGTGGCCCTTCTCTTGATGCACTCCAACAGGTCCGTGTCTCTCCTGTTCTGAGAACTTAACATCTGGATATGTTCCCATCCTGGAGCTGCCCATCTCATCACAGCCCACTACCAGAATTTCAAACTGAGCCCAGTCCTGCTATCACAAATTGGACAGAGGCGAGCCAGGAGACTCCTTCACTCCATATAACTGCATGGGAAGATGTCTGACCAAGGCTAGTCTGACTTCTTTTGTTGGCCTATAACTAAGACTTCTCAATGGCAAGTGATGAATTCAAAATAGAAAACGATAAATCCCAGAGGGTGGCTGAAGTGGGTGAATCAGGTCAGAGAAAAGTTGCAGTAAAGCCATTCATCAGCAAGTCCAACCAGATCCTCTGTACACCAGGAGCAACGTGCTTTTCAGCCACAGCGCCAACTTATTTTTCTCTTGGATTAAAAGCTTCTCCTGCACTGACCTAGAAACACAACTCTCCTGTCTGCTACCTCACTTTCTTTATTTTTTTTTTTCTTCCCTGCTCAAATACTTTATATAAATGTGTCATGCACCACACATATCAGTCTGGTACTTTTGAGATTAATAACATTTTTAACCCAATGGCACTGTATAATAAGTGAGAATCTGGGAATACAAATTCTTACTGCCAAAGGGTTATTTTAAAGAAAGATTAATCATCCACCTTACTATATCTTAAATAGCCTTAACTGTATGCTTTTCCTGAGAAACACTTGTGTTATATAATACATGACTAGCTAAATTGATAAAAATATACATTTACTAAAAGATATCTTAAAAAAAAAAAAAAATCACTTGCCCCTGCATCATCAAATTCCTTCTTCCAAATTCAGTCAGAGAAGATTCTTCCATAGGTGGGTTTTGCATGAGACACAGTGATCCATTATCTCATCCTGCAGATGCCATTATTGCCAATAAGAAGTAATTATGAAGGTACTGAGTTTCCTTCCTACTTCTGAAAAATCACATTGCAAACTTTCAGATCAGCAAGCTGCAATTTGCCAGTTCATAGTAATTAACTCAAGCAATTTTGCAGTGCTGCACATTTAATCAAGTGGGTTCGTACAAAAACCTTAACATTTGCATTGATACAGTATAGATTAGGTGGGGGAGAGTGATTTTGGTAATAAACTTAATAGTGAATGCATTTCTTCTGGGCTGATGGAGTAAGGTGCCCAGGGAAGTGGGTTATCAGGGCAGTGACAGCTGAACACACCTTTCACTCCGTTGCCAGAGAGAGAACCAGCCTTGCAACATGCGTGCTCACAGCCCCTGCGTGAGGCACTTGGAGCCAGATGTACAGTGCCACAGCAGATGTCAGCAGCATATGGAAGAAGGAAGAAGAAGATGATGATCTAAAAAATGAGGAGGCTACGCAAACAGATCTGATGCTAAAGGCTCAGAGCATGTCTATTGTAGGTCTCTGCCTTGATATACCACTGATAAAAAAAAGATTGTGCTAAAAAAAGGCCCATAGCCTTTCAGCAGTAATTAAACCTGGAACACGTTGGATTTGTTAGGAGGAGCTTTGCCTCCCCCCACACTCGCCTGGCAGTGAGCTACACCCTGTGGTGTTGTGTGAGAGCTGCCCCAGTGGATAAATCACTGTCGGTAGCGCTGCCCAAATCTGGCTCTAAAGTAGAGCCCGAGAACGACAGCAGCACAGTTCTCCTCTCAGGGAAACCTCCCATTTCCCAAGCAATTAAATGCTGTTTATATTTCAAACGATGTGCATGGGCTGAGATTGTCAGGCTTGATGTTACCTGAATCTTGCACAAGATGCATCCCCAGTTAGTTCACTCTACTGTAACTGCCATCTATTTATTTAAATTTCCAATCTGTTCTCTCTTCAGGGGATAATACAGTGCCTGGCAAAGCAGCAGCTTCTCAATTTTTCAAATTATATATATTTTTTAATGGAAATCCACATGAATAACTTTCCTGTGCTCATAAAGAGACAGTGTACTTAAAAGGGAGGTAAATACCTGAGTACTGTACATGACTTGCAGGTACTTACTTCTCTTTTTCTCAAAATGTTTAAAAATGTATATTGAGATATGAAGAGATGTCTATATTAGATGGTGGAACTATTTAACTACCTGCAGCAAATAAGACAGATGTAGTATTTTGAAGGAATATTTTTGAAGGCAAAAAGTGATTTCTGAAGATGATTGAGATATGCTCGAATTAAGAATACCACAATGTTTAAAACTCGGCATGGAAGCACAAATGGCATAAGCATACAGCAAAAATGACTTTTTTTTTCCCCCAAACCACAGCATTCCATTTGAAGATGAAAGGTTCACCTATCTCTGGTTGTGTGATGCTCTGGATGACACGTTCTTCTGCCATTTATGAAGCATCCAGGAAAACAGATGAGAAAGTATACAAATTTGATCCCAAATATCTACTGCCACATCTCACTGTGTAGTAATAACACAGCGTAACTCATGAATCAAAATACGAAACATGCAGAAAACAAGAAAGCTGCAACAAAGCAGGAGAAAAGAGGGTTGCATTTTTCTAAGTTAAGAACAAAAGACGTCATATTTTGCTGGCTTTGTTGGCATGGAAAGGACTGTTCTCAAAGGCCTTCAAAGGTAGACAATTGCTATTTACAGTCACATTTCACTGTAAAATACTTCAGTTTACCAGACTTCACATTATGAAATTCTTGAGATAATTCATTAAAGAAACACAGACTTATATCCAAGCCTGGAGGATCTCAGGAAGTGAGGTAGAACTTTCTTTAGCCTGAGTTACGCTTACTTTTAACTTATTCCTTGGCAATCATATGATAGTCCATTGAAACTACTTGCAATCCCGTGTCATATTTTGGAATATTTAACTCAAAAGGCAAAGTTGAAGAGCACCTTTTGAAAAAGTCAAAATTTCCTTTGCATTTTAAACAATTGGTGCTATTTTATTTATTTGATTTTATTTTTTTCTCCTTCAAGTCCATTTTAGTTTAAAAGTTAAAAAAAAAATCCACAAAACCTAGCAAAAAATAACTTCTCATGCAAAATAATAGCAGTTTTATTTTCCTAACTAGCTTGTGAACATGAAATAAATGGCATAGACTTAGAACTAATAAGCACAGCCCCGGTACGAACAGGAGCTTCCTCATGTTACCTACCTAGTTTGACTGCTGGAGCTCATTTCATTCTGACAATCCAGTTTCAGTTTTCTTTTGCCTTGTGCTAAATCTGCTGTGACTAATGAAGAAAGCTTGCAAACATTGTCTGGGAGTGCATTAAACACATTTAAATAAAATATTTTCTGACAAGTCATCTTCCCAATGCAGTAAATGTCCTCTTTCTATGAACTATCATCTCCTTGGCTTCTCCATCTTTTGGCTCTGGCGGTGACCAACAGAGAACATAACTCACAAATTATCAATGCAGAGCAGCTCAAAAAGCATTTAATCAATGAGAGTTAGTAGTGTGGGCCTAAATTTTTAGAGCTACTGGCTCAGATTCATGAGACCTATCCCCAAAATGCTGGCAATATGTCACTGCCACACAGTGAAAAGTGGCAATGGCAAAATGTAATAGGTGGATAGGGAAATAAACAACACTGTATACATTTAAAGAGAAGAAAAGTGAATATACTCTTGGCTATAAGCTACAGAGAAAATGTTCGCACTGCCATCAAGGAAATAGTTATGAAGGATTGCATTTGCAGGACCCTGAAGACCTTAGTGGAGGAAGAAGAAAAAAAAAAAAAAAAAAAAAAGGAAAGACGAAGAAAAAAAAAGAAACAGAAAAGTGAAAATATTGCCATTAAACATCACAGTCTGACGCAGTTTAAAATGGGAAGTGGTGATGAATTGTACTGACTCACAGTCTTTATTATTAGTTTCAACAATTTATCCAACAAAAAATAAAGCAAGTGTTCAAACCAAGTTCTTTCCACAAATGAAGGGATACGGGATAGTCCGCAGACAGCGGATAGTAAGTCATAACCCCTCAGGCTTTTGCAGATGTGCATGGCCTCACACGCAATGGATGTATCCCACCTCCCAGTCCCAGTCACCAGGAAGTGTATTTTGAGAATCCAGCTGCTACTTCATTGAAGCTTCATGCTTGTAGAGACTAACGGTGAAATTTTATAATGAACTTCTGTTTCCATTGAGCATAAAAGAGCCCTCTCCACCCTATCACCCACCTGTCTCCACGGCAGTGACTGCCATAGCAGGTGGCTTTAGCACATGAAATATAGAGGAATATGCTGGCAATCCTAAGGTGAGAACTTCCAGCCAAGTCTGGTATGCAAAAACAATGACTTCTTTAAGTCTGCTTCTGCAGTTTGTGGAAGGTGAAAAAAGATACTGTCACTTCTGCTACAGAACCAATAAATATCTAAAGATTACAACGGGAGACTGTCTGATAAGTCTAGTTCATCTCAGTTCACTGTTACATTTCTTTGCCATCAAGAATTTCCAAGGTTATTTTGACAACAAAACTTCTTTGGACTCAGACCAAGTTGTCTACATCTGTGATTGCAGAGCAGCGTCTTGGGATGACAGATGTTCAGCTATTTGGCATGCTTTTCAGCTAGTGTTGCTCGGTGAAGTTCTGGAGGCACTGCAGGAGCTGAAACCAGCACTTTGAGGACCTGCAGCTCTACCTCGTGAGTCAGCAGCAGAGCTCAGGACTCTTTTGAGGCAGGTATCATGGGGAGGTCATGACTTAAGAAAACAACTGCAGGGCATCTACTCAGCAACCACACTTTCAAGGCAAATCCTGTCAAGAACAGATATATTTTGATCCTCTTCTGTAGGATGTACTGTTCAGACTTTGCAGCAATGCAGATATGGTGTCACTCAGAGAACAGATATATTGACACCAAATTTTACAAATATGTGCATATGCAAATGTATGTATGTATACATAAATATGTCTCCCATTAGTTTCACTGAAGTCCACATATAAATTCTGAATATGTGATGACAGGAATTGCCCCTTCTCACAATGAAAGATGTATTTTTTGTGCAGTTGTACCTTTATTTTTAGGGTGTCACATAGTACTCATGGTGAATCTGTGTTGCCCAAGGAAGACCCTAATGTCCTATTCTCACCCTCACAGATACTGGCCAAGATGTCATTGGAAAAATTAAGCAGAGTGTAGGACTCAGAAGTATAATGATTGGACCCCATCTTTACTTCCTAGATAACCTAGTACAATAGACAACCAATTGAGAATGGAGGGTTTGTTTTCACGTTTTCCATCCCCAACAACCTGTACAGGTACAGAACTGGTTACCTTAATCTTGCTAAAGTGTAATAGTTAATTAACTAAGTTCTTAAAACTGCAAGATGTTGTTCTGGTGGATTTTAATGCTTTTTAATGCATATAAAATAAACTCACCATTTTGAATTTTCAATTTCTTGTATTTATTTGCTCTGGTCCTTCAAAGAAACTTTGCAACTGTCCTTCAAAGAACCAAAGCCCAAAAAGCTTGAAATAAGTTTCAATTAAGCATGGAAGCTTCCCAGACTGAAAAGAAAACCCCTTCTAAATATAGACATCTCAAACATCTTGCAGAAATCCACATTTCCTTACCCCAAGCAATGGCTAGCCATACGGAAGAAATTGCCCAGACTTCTTGCATTTTCTGGCTTAGCTCAGGAAACCTCTAGGCCTTTCTACATTAAGAAAAACTTCCGTGTAAAAGATGAACTCCTAAAATATTCTATTGAAAACAGATCTGGGAACAGATGAATCTAAAACTACTGTATTGTATAAGCTCTGGAGGAGCTGGACTGGAAGCTAGGTAAGAAATAAAAAAAATCTTATACTTGGGCTTCATTCTTCTTTTACTCTTGGCCTGTCAATTTATCTGCATTATTTTAACAATCTTCCAGTTATTTCAAGAGGTATTTAATAGAGGCATGTATGCATCCAGAATATTAGTTATCCAAACTAGCAACCAACTGATGTAACAGCGACCAATGCAGTACTCAGACAGTAGGGTGCATCTCTGCTCTGTGCTTCAAGGACGCAACAACTTCGCACTATTCTCCAGCAGCTTCCCAAACATGTTTCAAAGTTAGAACACAGACCAGCATGTTGACAGCTAGATAGCTTACATCTAATCTGGGTAATTCTGAAATAGTGGCAAGAATGACAGTTTCTTGTGACTTGGCTGGCACATAGCAGGTAACGTGTTTGACCACCACGTGGGGAAAGAATGTAAAGCACAGATGCTAAACACTGAATGAAAACCAACACAAAGTCTAAGAGGTACAAGGAGTTGTTTACTTGACTTCTTAAATTATTTCTTTACTATGAATATTTTTACTTCTTTGCTTCTTCATTTGTATGTTAACTTTTAAAGATGGCAGTCTTCAGTTTTGAAAAATAGAAAGTCATTGAGTGTACCCAGAAGAAGTAAACAAGCAAGGAAACACATAACAAAACAATACATTATCTTACACGTGTAATTCCCTAAAGAGGGAATGAAAGAATGGATGGTGTGTGTCAGAGATAAGTTGTGCCACAGCATCTGAAGGGTGTGTTAGAACTCAGCTCACGAGAGCAATTGAAAAACCAGCAATTTGGACAGTCACATGCATGTAATATAACAAAATATCACTGGTGAAATAAAAGCATTCTAAGAATCAGGCCCTTAGTATGGAAGATGTCTGTAACAGGTTGTCTTATGAGAACACTTCCAGAGCACACAATGACATCAACTGAGCAGAAAAAAAAAAAAAAAACAACAAAGCACTGTGTAGTTTTCTATAAGTTGTGTTCCATCTGTTAAAGCACAGCTAGATAGACAGATACCCTACATTTCTAGCAGGTGGATGAGTATCATTATGACTGGCATAAAAATGGCAGAGGAATTAGGGGAAGGTTAACAGGGCAAGTAATGAAATACATCAGAGAGAAATCATCTTCCATGTTCTGACGTCTGGATGGCCCCTGCTCCTAAGGAATAATGCACTGCAAAGTATCAAATGCTGCTTACCTTTCAATTTTTCAGCCAGCAAAGCAGCTTCGTGTTCAGAATAATGCATTATTGCTGGAGGAGAAGGAGGGCGCAGTCTGTCTTCTTCCATTTTACGTCTGTGGCGTTCTTCTCGGGCCAGCATTCTTTGTTTGCATTCCCATTCATAAAAGTCATCTCTTGCCTGAGCAAAATCAACATGAAGGCGGCCTGAATCCTTTTTGTCTGTGCTAGATCCTAATCTCATGCGGTAACCTGAAATCAACAAGCAGAACTAACTGTTGCACAACTTCTTTGCTCGTTTTTTTTCTTTTTTTTCCACTTCAAGTACAGTTGAAATATACAATCACATGCTCCCACTTATCCACACAGTACCTATCGATCATTGCAGTTTCACAGGAAGATAAACACTCATCCACTTTTTTTTTCACTGCACTTTTCTGCATCACCTATCAACATAATAAATGATCTGAAAAAAAACCATACAGAATCTACATTCCTGCTCCTGAGCCTTTCCATATATATCATTTTTCCAACTGATACTCCTAACATTTATTAAAGGAAAGGGTACCACCACTAAAAAAGCATCTACTCTGGTTTGAATGTAAAGTTCTTCCCCTGCTGCTGTTCAGACCATGAACAGTTTTGTGCTGTTGTCCAGCCCACCAGTGGAATGGGATGTGTGGGAAAAGGCTGAAATTTATAGCATCATAACCATAGCTGAATGAGAAAATTGCATTACCTAAATTGCTGAGCCACAAAGAAGGTGATGTCATACCTGTGTTGATGCTAGATCTTTCAAAGCTTCCTAATTGCTAACGCCTCATAATCTGGCAGCAAACATAAACCACCTACAAATTAATCTGATATAAAGCCAATAATAATATAAAAACATTAAGTTGAGCATTCTTTAAACCAGTTCTAAGACCATGGAAAGATTTATCAGACATTTGCAAGACCTCTTTCAGCACAAATAACCTATCACATCTCATTTTTAGAGACCTACATATTCATAATTTGATCGATTTATCATATGCTAAAGTTAGCAGACTGCAATGGCTTTGTTTAAGTCAGGGGCTGTACAACAGCGCAACAGGGCTCTGCTCTGAACTGAAATCCTTGGCTGCATTCAGAAGATGAACAAATCACACCAAAGCTATAAAAGGAGCCTTTCATGGCCATCCTGTGGAAGAACATATGCTGGGCACCAATCTTTTTTCAAGTTTTATTTCCACGGCTGAAAGATAGTTACAGAGCAGTTTCTCTGACTTTTAAAATGCTGATTCAGGGAAGATGTGAGAGAGCACAAAGCAGAAAGCTGTAAACAGATCTCCAGCTGCAGGTAAAATTAATCAGTCTGCACAGGGCTAGCTCAAATTTCTTCATATCAACATGCTGCCATAACTGCAGTAACAGAACAGTCCAGCCATGACTTCTCATACCATGTGGATATGAACTCTGGGCAGAACTGACACATAACAAGGCTATTCAGAAACACTACTATAACTACCGTGAAACAGCCCCAGGGACAGGAGCCTCCTCTTCAAAATGGCAGGAAAAAAGAAGTTTGCCATTTCTGAACAGTAATCCAAAAGAACCTACCTTTCAGTCATGTGGTTTGGCTGTGGTTTGAAGAGCTTCAGCACCTTATCACTAAAGTTAAAACTCAGTCTTCAATTTTCTCCAGGGACAGCAAAGTTAAGTAGTAGGTTGAGAGCATTTTAGCAAGAAAGCATATCTAGGCATACTCTGTTTTACTGCTGTAAAAACATCTTGATGTATGAAGAGACTGGCTATACTACACCACACATGAGACGATGTCAAACATTAAATACCACACACATAGTGATCATAGAATCAAAGAATCATGAAGGTTGGAAAAGATCACTAAGAACATGTAGCCCAACTGTCAACTCATCATCCCTGTGCCCACAAAACCATGTCCCTCAGTGCTACATCTACATGTTTCTTTGACATTTCCAGGGATGGTGACTCTACCACTTCCCTGAGCAGCCTATTCCAATACCTCATCACTCTTTCTGAGAAGAAATTTTTTCGTAATATCCAACTTGAATCTCCCCTGTCACAACCTGAGGCCATTACCTCTAGTTCTATCACAGCTGTACAGGAGAAGAGACCGACGTCCACATCACCACAACCTCTATTCACGGAGTTGTAGAAAGAGATAAGGTCCCCTGAGCCTCCACTTCTCCATTTCCCTCAGTCACTCTCCATAAGACTTGTGCTCCAGGCCGTTCACAGCTTATCTGCACTTCTCTGGACACACTCCAGAGCCTCAATGTCTTTCTTATAGTGACGGGCCCAAAGCAGAACACAGCACTCAAGGTGTGGCCTCACCAGTGCCGACTACAGAGGGATGATCACCTCCCTTTTGCTGCTGACTGCTTTTTCTCTGATACAAGCTACAAGGTCATTGACCTTCTTGAAGATCTGAGCAAACTGCTGGCTCATGTTCAGCTGGCTGTCAGCTAACACCCTCAGGCCCCTTTCCTTTATGCAGTTTTCCAGCCCCTATGCCCTAAGCCTGCAGCAATGCATGGGGTTGTTGTGACTAAAGTGCAGGACCTAGCATTTGGTCTTTTTAAACCTGATACAATTGGCCTCAGCCCATTGATCCAGCTCATCCAGATTTCTCTGTTGGGCCTTCCCCTCAGCTCGGTGTTATCTACAAACTTACTCAATCCCCTTGTCCAAACGATCAGTAAAGATATTAAACAGGGCCGGCCCCTGTACTGACCTCTGAAGAACACAACTTGTGATCAATTGGGTGGATTTAACTCCATTCACCTTCCAAAACAAACAATCTGGGTGCTTTTTGCTAGACATTTTCCTTTCAAACCTCTTGTGGAATTAAGTAGCCTGTCAGTTAGGTGGAGGTACACCTTTCATTTTCCTGCAAGAATACCAGATGGAAAGCTCACGCTAAGTGTCTCAGAGGTCCCTCAAAGCCAGAAGGTGAAAAAAAACTTCCATGGATCAGACCAGATGTGGTTTCCAAGGTTTACAAGCTTGGGGTGAAGAGATGCAACCAATATAAATTCTCCTCTGCTTTGCTCCACTTTCTTCTACTCAGAGGAGAGCACACTACCTTTTCTCCAAAAGGCTACATGTAGTTTTAGTCACAAGACAGAAGAATTGCAGATATCGTATATCCAGCGAGACAAAACAGAAGAATAGAATGTGAGTGGCCTTTCAGCCCAGAGATCTGAGCTAACAAGGGGACAATTTTGTGTTTTTCTCCCCAGAGATAAAGACATGACGGGACCAGTGGTGCATTTACTCTGATAACCATGACAAATGTTATACCCAAGATGCATTCCGCACATATTGACTGCTTTGTGCCAAAAAGGTGTTATCAGCAATGTGAAAGGACACTGCCAGGGTTCTGGGTCTTGTGAACCTAAAATTAGATCTCCCAGCTGGGCTGCCCTTTCCAGGAATACATGTTCTCTCTTCTTCTCCTCTATCTTTCGCCTTGTTGGCAGGAGCATGTTGGCTTATAGGCACGCTGAGAAATGCAGCACTGCAGGGAGCAAGGTCCTCAAAGCCATGCTTAATCTGAAAAACAACTACTGTAATGGTCTGTGCTTGTACAGTTTTGTACGTGCACTCATCTAGTAGTGTCTTACTGAAGACTTACCTTATTTTTGAAATAAATGGGGATAGTACAGTGTAAATCACAGTCCAAAACCCAGTATCCTCTGTAGTACTGGACAAATGCTACCCTTGAGGTAACCAGTTTGCCTGGTTGTTCATCTGCCTGCAGATGAACAGATTCTTGAAATTACTGGTGAATCACACTGAGATAATCACACTGCTAGTTTAATTGTTAAGGCTGAAGGTGGTCGGCCAGCCAGGTGGTTTTCACTAGGATAGAGACTTAGAATAACTTCACTTGGAAGGGACTCTGGACATCTTTTAGTCCAGTCACCTTTCTAGGTGACTTCAAAATTAGATCAGATTGCTCAGGGCTTGGCATCCTTCCCTTAACAAAAAGCAAATCCCTCTTTGGAATGTCTTCTTGTTCCCTCCTAAATAAGGCTCTGGGGACACTACAGGACCAGTGACCTCTCCAATGAAGAACAGACTCCTTGACAGGTCGACAGACAGCAAGACACCATGTAGGCAGCGATGCAGGACTGGCAGATCTATTTTATATATATGTGATCCTCAGGCACCCATCTGTGATGGCAGATCTGAGCTGCAGGGCAGCTGGATGGCAGGCTCTTTTCCAACACCATGTATCCGTATTGATGTTTGAGGGTATTTACTGCATAAGAGAATCACCTGCCTTTTCCGCCTTCCTGCCCAGACAATGAATTGCCCTCACAAAACCCTTTTCCCAGCTTTTTGCTCAGGACTGCAGCTAGCATTAACTGTGTGCTTGGCCTGTCATTTTTTATTTCAGTTTCACATACATAATGGCAGAGGAATAAAAACTGGGAAATTGCCAAGATCCTCACTTTAAAGGAGCAGAAGCAAGAAAAATTAATGAGGGTGCTAAATAAAAATCAAACACAGTATTTCCATATCACTGATCTAGTAAAAACTCCATAGTTTGACTTACCTTTGAGTGCTGCTATACTGGGGACCAGTCAACAGCTGCTAACTGGGGATCTAGATCAGAGTGCTGACGATCATTGAGAACATGAAACAAAAACCAGTACACAGTACTAAAGGAAAACTCACGTGGGAAGATACTGTCATAGAAAAAAATGCATCCTTAGGCTTTTGGGCTATAAGCAGGTTTGTCTGAAGCAACTTGTTTGGCCCTTATTTCAAGTACAGGGCCATCCAGGTTTGCAGGAGTTTGTGACTCGTTAGCCACAAGAGCAAAGTATGTAGAATTTGAAGAAAAAGCTTTCTCATGGGGTGACATGTTGATTGTGGAAAGCCTTCTCCTCGGGAGATCAAAACGCAATTTCCAGGGCTAAATGAAAACCTTCCTAAAGTCAACTTTTTTTAACATGGGTTTCTTACCCATTTATACAACTTTGGTTGGGAGTAGAAAGGAAAAAAATCAGCGATTAAACTGCTTAATGGATTTTCTAGTCACTTGCATTACTCTGATGATAAGCACAGGATAAATAGTGTGTTTGATGAGATTAGATGGGGTAGACAGATAAAACTGATTAGGTAGACAAAATTATCACTATGTTACAGATATCAAAGGCAGGATTCTTCCCTAATATAACACGCATACCGTATTTACCACAAATTCTGTTTGTATTTCTCTCTTGTCTCTTCCAGGGAAAATAAAAGGCCGTAACAGTATGCTTTTCCATCATCATTTCAGAATATGTTATGTTTGAAAACAATACAAATTTGATTAGAAAAACATAATATTTCAGCACAAATAAAAGAGTCCCTGCCTTAATGCCTGACCTCCCTGCCTTTCAGTGAGACATTCAGTGTTCCTTGTTTCATTTGCAGAGGTCTGCAGAAATCACTGCTGGTGGCAGAAAGAAGGGAAAGTTGCTTGCTAAGCACCCCTGCTTTTCTCTTCTCTCCATCTCAGCTCTACTGTTTTGTTTGTTTGCTTGCTTCTCCTGATCTGGTCAGAGGGACTAAATTAAAAGTTTTAGAAGGAGAAGAAAGGAAAGATGGGAAGAGAAAGTGAAAGAGGCAATAGAGGCAGTGGAGGCAGAAGAGTGACTGTGATGAAATGAAGGGGAAGAAGGAAGGCTTAGAGAACAGTATAGAGAAAAGGACCAAGAACTCAGAAATACGCTGGCAGAAAAAATAAAAGGATGAGAAAGGGAATCTGCCTCCTCCATCTCTTCTTGCCTCCTTTGTTCTGGGTGCACACATAAGTGAGGGCACACAACAGAATAGGAACATTTCTAACAAACATCAGATCTGATGCTCCAGGATTTTTCCACAGAAAACTAAAACAAAACTTTGCTTTGAGACAAATGGAGCATTGAGCTACAGAAAATTGGGAAACTGAGATGATGGGACACTGGCTCTGCCCCAGGATGGCAGTCTGTACATTTCTGCAGTTTTCTATGGCTTCTTTCTTGCTACTGTAGTAATTTATTATATAGAGTAATCCCAGCTCCTACTGCATTTTGTGAGCCTTCTCTTGGCTCCTCCACAAGTGCTCTATTGCTGGTGGAGCTGGAACCTCCTTAGGACAGATGCTGGGAAATGCACTGCCTCTTCTGCAAGGTCTGTAACCTGCCCCCATAAGGTACAGAGTCATGGAAGTAATGCATGAATAAACACATAAACAGGAAGGATGGGAGGGAGGAGAGGATGAGGAGCGACGAAGTGATGGGGTGAAAATAAAATAAATAAATGAAAAAAAAAGGAAGCAAAATGTATAAAGAAGTGAAGATCTGAAAGAAACATCAAAATGCAGAAATATTTTAAGAAATCCACACTCATAAAATTCTCATAAAACTATCATAAAATTCACAATTTTGTATAGCTGTTTGAACTAAAATTTAAATAAGGCAGCCAGATTAGAAGGAAAAAAATGTGACAGAGAACTTTTTCTTGACCATAGATTTCAAGAGCTCAGATGTTCTTGTATTCCTTTCATTTTAAGAAGTCAATGGTGGTTTAGGAAACCACTGCTTTCTAGCTGTGTGAGCCTTCTATGAACATTGAGGGTATGTCCTGCTGCAAACAAAAAATGGTTAGGATGGGAGCTCAGACAAGGTACCCCAATCATTAACTGCATCCCTAGATCTCTTTTGGTGGTCACTTGGGGTCTCCTCAAAGTAACCCTGCATAAGATGGGTAAGCCTGTCTGTGTCAACTGGCTTTGATAAACGAGCTGTCTCCAGCCCTCATTCATTTCTAAGTACTTTGCATGTAGGGTGAAGGTGTTACATGATACTTGTGGGGACAAAGACAGAGGGTCCCAGAGGGACAGAGGGACAGGACTCAGGGGTGAACTGGTCAGTGGAGGCACATAGGCAATAGAATCCAACTTATGAAGGTGGAGGAGGGCTCATTTGGGTAGATTGGGAAGTCAGCCCTCGTGTAATGGGCACTGACAGCCAATGAAGCCTGATTTGAGAAAGCAAGGCTGACTTTTTTTTCCCCTGTGAATTATGGTTTTGTGGTCTGATTCTTTGTGGGAATATAAAAGAGATTCTGGAATTTTACGCTTAAAATACTATGGCATTCATGACCCTGGGAGACAAAAGGCACAGCCCACAGATGGGTCTCAGAATCTAACCCAGGTGGTTGTACACATAAAGGCAGACTTTATTCACACTGCTCTTCAAATCTATAAAAATATGCCAATGAAATTGCCAGGCTATCACAGAAATTGGCACTGGAAAACAGCAGCGTTCCTGGCCTGGTGCCCTCCTCTTTCTACAACCTGTGAGCAAAACTACATAAACCTGTGTAAATCGAAAACAAGATTGTTCTGTAGTGAATTTCAGGGTCTGCTGCATTGTTGTGGGATGGCAGGAAATTGCTCCTGGGTACTCAACATACAAAACGGCTCACAAGTTTTGGCAGACACAGACAAATGCAGAATTGCCCCTTGCCACTCCAAGCTAGAGCCACTGAGCTCAAAAAAGGACTTGCTGGGATAAAAGCTAAGAAAATAAGCAAACATTAGCATCACAAAATACAAATGAGAAGCAAAGAAAATCCATTAAAGAATGTGAAGTACCAGAAAGGTAAATGGCTTTATCAACCATGAACTCCTCTGCAAAACGAATGTGACAAAAATTCTTCTTGCTTTTCCGAATTGCTGTTATATCTCCACACTGCTCAAAGACTTCCTGAATAATTTCCTCTGTTGCGTTTTCTGGTAATCCTCCAACAAACACTGTTTTACACCCAGGAGGTCTCTCTCTTGTTGAAGGTGGTGGAAGATCTAAATCAAAACAGAAATCACATTGGAATACAAAATTTGTCTTTTGATCCATTGGTTCTATTCATTTCAGGGCAGCAACAGTTATTTGACATAGCATGGAGTCGGGAGAGACGGAGAAGCAAAATAATCGAACAGTGCAGAAATTGTCCAGAACTGGCTACTTGAATCTAAACCTTTCCAAGTTTTAGGTGGCTTTTCAGAGCCTAATTCCTGTCATTCTCCAGGCTAAGGTTTAAAAGGATCTTCTTTTCCCTACACTTTTCTCCTTTTAGAAAATACACACACAAAAAAGGAAAATACTCTGTTTCAAAGGTTCCGTACCTTCACCATCTCCTGCTTACACCCACCACTCACTACACTCATCAAGCTGCATCAGTTTAAGCCCCCTGAAAAGGAGCCCGTGAAGCCAGGAGGACTGGACACCCTTCCCTAGTTTTAGCATAATTCCATTTCTTTCTCAGAGTACAGGACCAGAGCAAACAGAAAAACAAGGCAGGAAACACAATCAAGTGACATGATGATGAAGGCGCTCCGCCGGTTATCTCTTCTGTCTCTGTGCCAGATAATGGAGCGGATGTCGGTGTGCAAGGAGGATAACCTCACTGTTTACAAGTCCTTTTGAGATGGAGTGGCTAGAAATTTTATTTTGATGTATATACGTATATATGGACACTTAAATCACAAAAGTGTTAATTTTTTTTGAGGGATGTGTGAAAAATATGCTCTATCACAACAGCTCCCCTTGTTTAGATGTAAATTGCTAGAGTACTCATCTAACAGTAATTCTCTGAGCAGGAATTTCTGATTGATATTATTATTTTTTTTTTTTTGGCCCTTTAACATACTAAAGGGGGCTACAATTTAATATAACCATATATACATTCACACAGTTTGATTAAACCGTACAGTTACATTGCAAACTAGACCACTAGATTATTTGCTTAAATTTCTCTTTTGCCTTCATAATGATGGTGAAAGCAGCTGGTCTGATTGCTATAAAACTAAATTCCTGGGGCTGGCACAAAATTAGGCTTTTTGCTCTGCTCTCATCGTGGTGGCTCAGTGGGAAGTTTTCCATTTGCACAAAGTCCCAGAAGAGGCAGAAGGAAGCCTGGTCCCCAAAGAGAAACAACTCATCTGCATTCTGCCTCCTCAGAAATGGTAGGAGAGAAACGATAGCTTCCCTTTCTTTCTATCTTGGTTGTGTGCTGTAGCTTTGCAGAGCCTGGGCGTAATGTGCTCTGTTCAGGGCCATCCATGTTCATCCATAGATGAGTCCAGGTTGGTTCCATCTATGGGTGGACATAAAGAGGATTGGTGCCATATAACCAACACAGAGACGTGGGCATCTTCAGAGAGTAATCTAATTCAGGTTCCCCAGTTACATCTCAAAAGCCAGGTGGAAGAGATTTGGGGCAGAACTCCAAACTCTTTGCCTGTTTAGCAAGTTATCACTGCACTTAGGCTTTCCACTAGCTGGCCGTGGGGAGGGTAACCAGGAAGAGCTCATTGGGTGAAAGACCTTGGTATTCTCTATCCATGGCTCAGAAACATCTGCAGGATGGACTTCTGACTCAAACCTCTCTGAAGGACATCTTGAGAACTTATTATCCACAGTGATGCTTTTACCACACTTGCACAAACACTGCTGCTTTGGACAGATTTATAGTTTGTGACACTGATGTAAAAGAAAGACAGATGTGTACTACAAGTAGTAGTGTAGTTTTTCAGACTGTTAGCCTTAAGTAATTCATTTTCATTTTTGTGCAAGCTGTGTAATTTTTTATATGACCTTGCAGAGATGAGTGAACATGCTCTGACACTCCACCATGATTTAAACACAGAGCAGAACTTGTAAGGAAACACCATACATGCCTTACTTTACTTACAAACCATAGTTTTTATTAGATAAAAAAGTTTCAGAAAATACATTTAGGAGAATAACATTTTTTCATCAGGCCCACTTACTTGGGTTTGGAGGGAAGAGTGTGCAGCTTTTGCAGTGAATTATTTCCTTGACTACAGGCACATCTGTTGGCGGTGGCGGTGGCACTAACCCCATGCCTGGTATCATTGGGTTAATCGGAGTGATTCCAGTCATCATGCTAAGGCTTGGATCAAAGCCTGGTACACAGATTGAATCTGTAAATATATAACATAAAATCCTAGCTTTTAAATCTTAAAACTACTTGTTATTAATTTCCTGCACACAGACAGTTTCAGTTCAGGCTATTATTTTTTTTTCTTCTTTTTTTTTCTTTTTTTCTTTTTTTTCTCTCCCAGCATCACTGCTAAAAAAAAAGAAGAAAGAAGGAGAAAGGGGAAAAGAGAGAGTAAAGGGGAGGAGAGGGGCAGTGAGCCAGAGAAGGAGTGGGAGAGGAGGAGAGAGGTGCATTTGCACTGGTCCATTCCAACGGGGGGAGGGAAAAAAAAAAGCATAAAGAAAGGAACGTTGCATAATTTAAAACATTAACATGACTGAGTGAAACACATCACATTAAAGTGTAAAACCATGCATCATGAATATCTGCTATTATCTGGAATGCAATTTGCTATTTCATAATGCTCCTGTGGTGTTTACATTGCCTTCAGATCAGAGTGTACAAAGAATACCTTTTAACATTGATATGCCCTCTCCATCTAATTGTCAGACAGATTTATCACAACATAGTTTTCTGACATGTGACCTTGATTTACAAACACCATGGAGAAACACCAATTTTAGGCTGTTTTATATAAGCGTAGTTTTCCAAGACTTCTAACCTCTTTATCCACGAATATAAACTTTCAGCTGCATAGAATAGGGTGTTTCTAAACCTTGGAATTAATTCCTTCTTGTCCTGTTACTTAATCGGATTAGTAGATTCCCTTCAACACACATATCACTAAAATGCACCACTGTAGCCTCATAAAGTAAAATGCGTATTTGGCAAATACTGCTCTTTCTCCTTCCTGATCTCTTTGCCAAGACTTCATACATACTATTTAAAGCTGAACAGGGGAGCACCAGTGCTGTAACACCAAGACTTGTAATAAGCAGATGTTTTAGATGAACTGCGAGCCAACTTCTGAAATTTGCTTTTTTCAAAAACAAGGCTTTGGGTTTCTGGAGGCATAATGAATAAAATATTTTGAGAGACCAATCTCTTTGTTGGCACAACACTGCTGCTATTTGGTATCATCAATTATTTAAAAGAAGAGAGTTACTTTGGTGTTCTACAGGTTTTCTGCTGAGTTTTCTGGCTAGCAACTGGAAAGTATTTAATGATACATGTAAACACGGGGTGTGGTAGCTTGGGAGCTTGTTTGTTTTGAAGAAGCAAAGAGGGAAATGACTCCTTCCCCAGGATTTTTTTTAATGCTTAGGAAACTTGAGCTACATTTTGCTACAAGGCAGCATGATCAACTGATGTAACCAGAGAGGCCTATTTTTTCATCCTAAATCTGTTGTTGAAAAGCAGTGTGGCCTTGAGTCAGCCTGATGACCTTTCCATACCTTAATTTCCACATGTGCAAAACAAACACTGTAATATTCACCTACAGGTGAGAATTTGTTCACATTTTTTCTAGCACTTTGCAGGTGTAAAGCACTCTGTGGGAGCTGAAAATCAGCATTCTTATTTCCATGAAACATCCAGATCCATCTTCTGTGGGAACAACAGCTGAGGACTTAACAACATCTACTCCAGTAGAGCTTGTACCTGGAGAGCGTGCCCCCTGCTCTCCATACGCTGACTGTGAGCCTTCAGCACTTTCAGCTAGCTCAGTACAAAAGCACTGCAAGTGCTCAGCCAGCAAGGATTTGCTTTAGGCTTATTGAAGACTGCATTAATGAAAACTCATGATATTACATTACTTTTTTTAATAAGTGGGCTTATGAAAAAGGATTTGCTCTGGGTGCGATGCTTCTTTTCAATACTGATGTATATGCATTGCTTTTCAGATTAAGCTTTGAAACTCAGAACCTGTCATTCATTCCTTGGGAGGCAGTAGTGGCCGTATTAAATATTCATGGCTGGTGAACACTGAAAGTCAGAGGTGAAAGGGCACAATACAATTCAAAGAAGTCCTTAGGACATGCTTATTTGCTTGATCTCATCTTTTAAAAGCTAGACTTTCAACAGTTATGGTAGCCCACACTTTCTTTCTGTAGATGTGGTCTGTTGAGCTCTCCATGCACTGTGCCATACTGATCCTCCTGTAGCATCTGGGAAATGCAGGAGATGCCTTGTCCATCTCTGCAGACGAATGCAGCTATAGTCATAGTCAGGCACGAAATTGCATATTAGATCAAATATTCATAACTGAGCTACAGCATTATTATGAGATAAGAATGGAGCATGTGGAGCAGATGGTACAATGAAATGGAGAGTAGGCTAAGTTCTTCCCATCCTGTATGCATCTTTCAAGTCCCATGTGAAAACCAAGGAGAAACAGCCTCATCTTGTGACTGTTATCATGGGCTGTATTTAACCATTGCTTCTTTTCTCTGTAGAGCAATTATTAGATGTATTTCAGTTTCTCTACAAGATCAGACAACTGAAACAACAGCAAACTACTCACAGTACAGACAACCAAATCAAAGGCAGTAGGATTCAAAAGGTACAGTTTTCGGAGTATTCAAATGGCAGTGGAGTAGACAGAAAGAAAAGCAAATCTAAGGGAGATGGCAACAAGGACATTCAAGTCCACAAATGCAGCTACCATGGCTTCAACAGGCAAGTGAGAGGGAGAGGTGTTAGAATGAATGTCAATCAGGACAGGTGTCCTGGTGGACAACAGGTTGACTATGAGTCAGCAATGTGCCCTTGCAGCCAAGAATATCAATGGTATCCTGGGTGCGTGAAATGAGCACAGCCAGGAGGCCAAGCGAGATGATCCTCCCCCTCTACTCTGCCCTGAAGAGGCCACATGTAGAATACCATGTCCAGTTTGGGATTCCCCAGTTCAAAAAAGACGGGGATAATCTGGAGAGAGTCAGCAGAGGGCTACAGAGATGATGAGGGTCCTGGAGTATCTCTCATATGGGGAAATGCTGAAAGACATGGGATTGCTCAGACTGGAGGAGTCAGAGAGGATCTAATCAACGCTTCTAAATTTATAAAGGGCAGGAGTCAAATGAATTGAGGTCAGACTCTTTTCAGTGATGTGCAGCTACAGGACAAGGGGCAGTGGGCAAAAACTGGAACACAGGAAGTTCCACATTAACATGAGAAATAACTTCTTTACTGTGAGAGTGACAGAGCACTGGAACAGGCTGCTCAAAGAGGGTGCAGTCTCCATCTCTGGAGATATTCAAGACCTGCCTGGATGCTTTCCTGCACAGTCTACTGTAGGGTACTTGATTTAGCAGAGCTTTGGACTCTATAATCTCCAGAGGTCCCTTCCAATCCCTGTGATTCCATGATTCTAAGATTTCAGTAGAAAAAAAAAAAAAGTTTCCTCTAATTCCTGCCAAGGAATTCCTGTTCATGGAAATGTGAGTTTATATGTAACTGTGCTTGTGTTAAGTACATGGCTCTGTCACCATTTTTTTTCTTACCACAGGAACCAATCATGGGCAGAGTGCTGGAGACCAACACTCCTGATAAATCCTACTAGGTGCACTGGAACATCTTGTGCCCAGAATATAATCGTATTGAGTTGAGTTATATTGATAAGGACTGAGTCAAAAGTTCTTGAAATCTAACTCTGCATTTACAGGCACTAATCTAAAACCTATGAGGTCAATAGCAAGACTACTGATTACATGTATAGCTTTTTAACCAGGTGCAGGTTTTCCTTCTTTGTGATCTTGAATACACTGTCTCATTTTTCCAATGAAATGCTTTCATACATCACATGAGTTGATGGCGGTTGGACATTAGGAGAAACTTTTTCTCTCAGAGGGTGGTCAGGCACTGGAATGGCTGCCCAGGGAGGTGGTGGAGTCGTCGTCCCTGGCAGTGTTCAAGAGGCACCTGGATGAGGAGCTATGAGATTTGGTTTAGCAGCTTGTGGTACTAATAGGAATGGGAGGGTGGATGGACAAGATGATCTTGCAGGTCGTTTCCAACCTTGCGATTCTGTGATTCTGTATTCTATGAGCACTGAGAGGAGGCATGAGTACCATCTGTAAAGCATTCCTGAAATGAAATATAGCTGCTTGATTAGTGAAAACTATTACTGTGCATTGCAGTGATGGAAAACTCAGTTGGATTTCTGAACATGGAAGATCTTGTTCTGAACTTTTAAGAGATTGTTGTCATTTGCTTCTTCAGAGAAGCTGATGCGTGCTCCACCTGCACAGGGCTGACAAGCCATGGAGAGAGTCTTTAGATGATCTATCCAAAGGAAATACTAGTCTGGGCTCTGAGGTGCAGAGATAAAGTCACTTGAAAGGAAAGCCAATAAATTTGCCACATTTCTGAGAGGATCCAGAAAAATCCCAAGTTTAACTATATTAATGCTGCAGAGTGATGCATTAATAGAAGTTGGATAGATGGCTTGAGTCTAGGAGCGGGAGACTATCATCCATCAGTGCTACCACAGCAGTCTGCTTCATGTCCTGGCATAATGCCTATTTGGAGAATAACCAGGACACTAGCCTTAGAGCTGGAGAGAACTCCTGTTGAATGTGCTGGTGAGTTTGTTAGTTTTCAGCAAGAAAGATAATGAGAGAGTTGCAAAGGATTTAAAAAAAAAAAAAAAAAAAAAAAAAAAGAAAGAAAGGTAGAAAGAAAGAAGTGAATCAACCCAACTTGTGTAAGTTTTGTGCTGAGATGTGTGTGAATATATGATTATTAAGGCATATTAGACATAACAGTGCTACACTGAACACAGATCAGTATACTAAGTAGATAAGCCACATATCTGAAGACTCAAAATGCAATATTTCATGCTTTCACTGATCATAGCTAATTTTTAAAGGCTATGTACATAAGCTTAGGCAGATATTTAAAAGTTTATGATCTCTTGGAATTATAAAAACTAACTTGGCAGAAGATAAAAAGTTTACATTTGAAAAATCTTAAGAAATAATTACAAAATTAATTCCTAAATGAAATAATTAAATTGGAAAGCAATCAGAGATGATGAAGCAGTATAAGAATGGAAAAGATCAAGTTTGAGCTCCTGTGAACATTCTACATGATAATTGAATCCTCACATATTCACATTACAGAAAATTTGAAAGCATTTAACACTAGTAATTTGCCTCAATTTGGCAGAACAAGAGTTAATTTCTATTAAGAAATTGTCGTAGTAGAAGGCAATGAAACCTTTGAAGAACAAATATCTAGAATTGGCACTCAGAGAGGTAAAAAGAAAAATATGCCAGAACATTTGATGTGGTTTTATAGCTCTTTCAAGTAGAATATTGGAAAAAAATATATATCTTTCTCATGAAATCTTCTAGAAAAAGTAGAAGAACAATAAAATTCCTTTAACGATAACTATTTCCTAACACAGTACATAGTGTAAAACAACTTCTTTTATTAGTTTGCATTCTGGAAGGTTAAGAGTAACTTTGTCATCCATAAAAATACCCACACAGTCTTGGAAAACTGCCCTCATTTCCTTTTTTGGTATAACAGGTGCTGCCTGAATCACCTTCTGGTTTTGCCGGGGTATTGCTCTGCACAGATAACAAGGACGTATACTTCTTCCAACTGTGCTTTTGGGGACTGGCCTTCATCACCAGTGCTGTTACCATCCTACTTCTGCCAACCCCTACCACAAGTTATTTATCTGTTCAGTATTATTTTTTAAGTGTATAATCTTTATTTGATTCTCAGTATTAGCCCTGGGATGTGTCATTTCACAGAATCAGAGAATCATAGGACTGCAAGGTGCTAAAGCAAGTGCCCTGCAATAAGTTACACAGGTAGGTATCCAGACAGGTACTGAATTTCTCCTTAGAAAGGAGACTCTCTGGGCATCCTGTCTTTTTGCCTGCCACTGCCAATGGTTTCTGTTGTGTTTTTGGATAGTGCCAGGCTGTATTTCTCTTGGATGCATAAAAACACTTGTGTGTGCAAACACAGATTTGGTTGTGTGTCTACACATACATGCATAGGAGGTTTCCACCTTGGACACTAGCAGCCCAACAGTGGCTGCAGTGCTCAGACATGCTGCTCTGACACCCCAGTGAAGACAACGATGTGAATGCGCAACAGCAAACCGAAATAACTAACACTGACAGGTCTCCATGGCTTGAGAGTGACAATTTTGCACCTTGGAAAAAAACAGTCTATTTTTTCCCAGTGTTGAAAGATTAAAAAAAAAAAAAAAAAAGATCTGGTTCCAGGAATGGAGTTGCCTGCCAATACGTATAGCAAGGATTAGGATAGTCCAGGCAGCAGCTGGTAATAAATGTTGTGAGATGCTTGTTACAATTTGGTTTCTGCAGAGAAAAAAGAAAACCTTCTAGAGCCTACAGATTTGATTATGTACTCCAGGAACACCAGTTGCTGAATATCTGGAGACTAAATATAGAGTTGATTTCTAATAGCTTTAATTTTCCCTGAAAAAGTACAAATCTAATTCTGCCTGCATCTCTTAGAACAAACCTGTATTATCAGTGGGACCATGTATTACTGGCAGTAGCAAAGGACTGTTCTTTCTCTCTAAATGGAGGAATCTTATCAGAACAAGGAAAATGTTTTTATTCTAAAATCTTCTGGTGTTTTAATCTAAAATTGTTCCTTAAAACTCTTTATGGTCTGCCACTGTCTTTATCCTTCTGTCAGTCTTCTTTTTTCTTTATTAGCAACTGTGAATTACTATTCAGCTGCAAGCTAGAGATCAAGGCAGTATTACTGTCTTCTTGGAGATTCAAATCTCACCACTTTTGGGCTTCAAGAAGCTTTTGATGCATCTGACTCATTTCCTCAGTTTCATAAGGCTCTTCTCAGTGTAATAAGAAAAATGTGGGAGTGTTAGTAGCTCAAATGGTTCATGGTGTCCCAAGGACATGCACCAGTTTAAATGGGTGTTGATCAAGGCCTTCATGATCATGTCCAAGATCTTCAAGAACATTTCCTTTTTTAGTTTAGACATCATTAAACTTCTAAGCTTCCCTGTTTCTAATATATATGTTAGATTATCCAGAGACATTCCAATAAAAGAGGGGAAAGAGTTTGATAGCTCTTCCATTTGAGCAGCATAACCACTACTGTTCTATCCCAGACTAAGGACAGTGGTCAGTAGCAAATGCCCAGGGAATCAGAATAAGAAACAGGCAGGAAAAGAACAAGCTATTCTTAGCTCCTGTACTTTGAGTGCTTACTCACTGCCAGTGCTAGAGATCACAACTGAACTATCCTTTTTATCAGGCACCTATCCCGCATGATCCGATTCATCCCTTTCCACTAAACCTCACAGTACACTTATTTATGCATGTATTTTAAATTCATTCAAACACGTTTGTATCTCTGGCTTTCAGAGTCCTGATATTATGGTAACAAGTGAGTTACCATGAGTGGGGAAACATGCACCCTTCACTTTGCTTAAACAAGGCTTTTGGCAGTTCCAGGCACATCTTCCACTTTGTTCATCTTGAGAAATCATGAATAGTTGTTCCTTATTCACCTTAACCACATGATTACAGATTTTATTTCTGCTTTTATATTTTGCCATCTGTTTGGCGTGCAATCTTTCTCTTTGTAAAGCTGCTACAAGGTATATAGATATAGAACCCCTGCCTGTGGCCCCTTTTAAAAAAACCTCAGGTTAATGACATGAGAAGAGATGCCATTCTAGGTATTTGCCTCTTCCTGCATTTTTTTAAGAACTATACCATAGAGTCATAAGATCATCCATTCCAACCATCCGACTACCACCAATACTTCACACTTAAACCATGTCCCTCAGTCATCTAAATGTTTCTTGTATGCTTCTAGGACAGTGACTCCACCACCTCCCTGGGCAGCCTGTTCCAAATATTATAGAAATGAGCAGATGCCCTTAAATAAACTGTGCATGAGCCTGACTGATGAAGCAACCTCTGGGCAAAGCAGTTCTGCAGCAATTGGAGTAAGGCATGTATAGGAAATGCATGTGTGTGTAGGCATGTGAGTGTGTGTTTGGAAGAGAAGACAGGAGTGAATGAAGGGGGGGAGGCAGAAAATCATGTCCTTGCCTTTCAGCTGTCTCAGCTGGACAGGGGATCCATGTCAGCATCATTTAGCGAGAGCTGTGTTTTGTGAAACAGAGCCTGGGTTGTAGCAAAGGCAAGTCACTAAGGGAATTTTGGCAAAAACGGTGGTGTGGGGGAATCCAGATGAATGTTTCTCATTAATAATCAACCAAGGAATGATTTGCATGAACTTTACAGTGCCTGCCAGACCCAATCCATAAACAAAGCCCTCAAAGCATCATCAAAACACTTGCTACTTGAAAAATGCTTCTATGAGACATATATCACTGACAAAGCTTTAGGGCTGCATTATTGCACTTTTGTTATTTTGAAGAAAGCTCTGTGACTGCACAGAGGAATAGTTTACAGTGCACAATCCAGAAACTTTAGATGCTGCTCCTCAGAGCTGGCTGTGGTAAAAGCAAATCTGGCCTCCTCTTGATTCCTGTCCACAAAATCACATAGCAAGCACTATATTTAGAGTAATATACATGACAAAGACTAAATTAAAGAAAACCACCTTCTCTTTTTACAAGCAAATCACAGGGTGAATCACTCCCAGTTTGTCCTTTATCACTGCAGTGATAAAGGCAGACCAGGACCCCAATCTTGTTTAGAGCATCTAATGCAATGCAAATAACAGGTGAGAATAGCAAATAATAATAATACAACAAAATATTACCACAATAGATGCCACCCTTCTCCTAAGAGAAAACTGCAGTACTGTCACATAAAGAAATCCACAGTGTCACTGTAATGCTATTTCTATTGCTATTTTTGCTCATACAGAGCCATCGGTGCCATTTTGACCTCAACAGGGCCTTGGACCCTATCTGCCAAGGGTGAAACTATTCAGTTCCCCTTAGAGCAGCTTTGCAAAGATGTACCTGACAGACAAGCCTAAAAATAAGATGGAAAACTCAGAACTTGATGTTGAGGGAGTCTAATGGTTTGTTAGCTTTTTCTTGTAGCTGACAGGCATGTATGTAAGAAATCCGAAAAAAAAAAAAAAAAAAAAAAAGGACTAATTTTAGCCTACATCCACAACTAGATTTTTTTTCACATATAAAACTCCATTGCCATTGTACTGGAAACCTGTAGAGGTTAAAAGAGAAGGGAGAAAAAGGGAAGGAGAAAAATAGGAAAGAGGGGAAAAGAGGAAAATCAAAATAAATGCAGGGAAGGAGATGAAAGAGAGGGAAAAATCAACAGACAGCAATATCATCTGGAACCTCATTGGCATGGGTGTATACTCTATCTATATGCTGCTTTAACCACTATCAGCATTTTCAAGGCTTTATGAATTTATAGAACTTCACAGTGTCCAGAATAATGACCTTCTCAAAGTCTCCATTGCTTAAGAACTACTCCAAGAAGTAAGAACAATAGGCTTCTTCCATCTTCTCAATAATAAATCTCTTCCTGGGATTGAGTTAGTCACAAGTTCATTGTGAAAAAAAAATAGCAAAACTGTAAATTCTGTACACTGCCACCTGACCTCTGGGTAAGAGCTCCAAAGCTGGATTGTTAAAAGGGACTGGCCAATATACAAAATTCTATATAATATGGTGTTCATATGAAGTAAAATATGTGTAGCTGTATTTCTGTATTTTCTGATTTTTAGTTGTCTTTGTGAACTCACTCTACGCCACTCTAGTTTTGCACCTCTTGATTCCAATGCTATAATTTCGGCTTCATTAAGGTGGGTTTGCCAGTAAGGCTAGCTTTAGTCAAAGGAAGCAGTTTCTTCAAACTCCCTCCTGTGGAAGTTGTTCAATCTGCTTGCTCAGTGAACCTCTTTCTGTAAGGTTAAACATTGTCATGTTCCTTCAAAATGACATCACTCTTCCCCCTAGAGCTCTAGTGGATGAGGAAAGAAATACATAAAACATGACTGTATGGCCCTTAATGGATTTTTGTTTGCTATTTATGAAAGCACTGTGTTACAGACATTCAGGAAGCATTTCTGTTGGAAGGTAAAGAAGAAAGCAGATGTAAATGAGCACTGGAAGACATTGAAGAATCTGGAAAAATTTCAATTCTCAAGCTAGGCTAACACTATTGGATATAAGGAAGAAAGTCTTCTAGTGAGGGTGGTGAGGCACTGTCCAGAGTTGTGATTGATGCCCTATCCCTGGAGGCATTCAAGGCCAGGCTGGATCAGGCCCTGGCAACCTGATGTAGCTGTGGTGTTCCCGTTCAATGCAGGGGAGTTGGACTAGATGGCCTTCCAACTCTAAGGATTCTGTGAGTCTTGATTGAATATTTCAGTGACAGATGAAAAATAAAAAATCTCCAAAGTGTAAAAAAGGATAAAATGCCATCATATTAACGTGACCTCAGAGAAAATGAGAAAAAAAGTGTAATGCAGACATACTGTTGGACCTCCACTAGCTGAAAACAAAAGCCTCTTTTTCTCATAAAATATAAAAACATGCTCTAGTTATTAAACTAGAGTTACTGTGTGGTTTCTTGAATCTTTGGAAGGCGTACAAACATTGTCCTAATGTTTCCAGGTCACAGAAGTGACAAAAAGCTTTGCTTAAACAAGCTCTACAGTCTAGAAATGTGTGCCACTTGCATGAGCAAGTTCTCACAAGTTCTCACAGAAACACAAGGAAAACTGCTCTGCCAGACCCAAACCAGCCACAAACCGCCTCTAACATCAAATCTCTGAATTTACTTAGTACCAGAATTTGACAGTCCTGAAACAAAATCACTGAGCCTTCAGTACTCTGCAGCTTAGGGACTTCCCCAGCCACAGGAAATTCTGTGCCTCCTTCAAAAACTCCCAGAAGCATTATGGCATGGGATGTATTTCTCCTGGTGTCATTACTGGAGATGACAGGGAGTTGTCCTGGTGAAATCATCTGGAATATCTTTAGTGACGATATTTCAAACTTTTAACCAAGTTATTCTGCATGCGTGCCTCTCCATTAAAAGCCCGAGGAAACAAGTATGAGAGAGACTTAAACTGTAATGTTAAATGACTATTTCTGGTACTATTTCTTTAGTTCCTTTCATGTTAAATACTTCAAATAATAAAGTCCAATTTTCTAATGTTGTTTTACCTTTAACTCATGGAATACTGGAAGGAGCATCATTAGAGATAGTAAAGATCTGCTGACTGTAAATTAATGGAGAAAGAAGCTTTGGTATTTTGTACTGCTGTCTACTAGAACTGTTTGACCTCCATACAGTTTATGGCAGTAACTTGTAGCACAATATCCTAAAGCTCTGTGCATGGGCAGAATGCCTGTCACATTTGAATTTGATTAACTAACTCCTGAGTAAGTAATAAAATGGTATTTTTGGTGAATTAACAAACATTTTATTGGCTAAGAATTAACCAACAATCCTATCCTGAGAAATACTATGCAACATAAAACATGATCTAAAAAGAAGCCAGAGCTGATAGCAGCGAGTAATGTTCCCGAATGTCTATAAAATGAGCTGTCTTAATTAAACTGCAATGCACTATGACAAAGCTATTCTGTTGGATTTTGGCTTTAAAAGCTATCTAGCACCTTAGCAAATTAAGAACATTCCTACATGCAAATGTAGTGTTACTACAGCTCTTCAGGACCATGAGGAATCATTAAGCTGCTTTACAGAAGCAGGTATCTTAGCTAAGAGCAGATTCAGCCCATGGGCAGCATGTCTCCATCAAAAGCAGGAGGATTTGTCAGCTCACAGGGGTCTCAACTAGATGCTATGTGAGGAGAAGTCGTGGCTGTCAGGTGAGGTCCCAGATGACTGGAGGAAGGGTCACGTCACTCCCATATACAAGAAGGGGAGCAGGGAGGACCCGGGGAACTACAGGCCGGTGAGTCTCACCTCCGTGCCTGGGAAGATCATGGAACAGATCCTCCTGGACAACATGCTCGATCACATAAAGAATGAGCATGTGATCCGAGACAGCCAGCACGGCTTCACCGAAGGAAGGTCATTCCTAACTAATCTTGTGGCCTTCTATGATGGAGTGACGGCATTGGTGGACGAAGGGAAGGCGACCGATGTCATTTACCTGGACCTGAGCAAGGCCTTTGACATGGTCCCCCACCACATCCTCATCTCCAAATTGGAGGGAAGTGGATTTGATGGGTGGACGACCCGATGGGTAAGAAACTGGTTGAAAGGCCGCAGACAGAGGGTGGTGGTCAATGGCTCTATGTCCAGGTGGAGGCCGGTAACAAGTGGTGTCCCCCAAGGGTCTGTCTTGGGACCGGTGCTCTTTAACATCTTTATTAATGACATCGATGAGTGAATTGAGTGCACCCTCAGCAAGTTTGCTGACGACACCAAGCTGAGTGGTGCGGTTGATACGGTGGAAGGAAGGGATGCCATTCAGAGGGACCTCGACAGGCTGGAGGGCTGGGCTCGGGTGAACCTAATGAGGTTCAACACGGCAAAGTGCAAGGTTTTGCATTTGGGCCGGAAGAACCCCAGGCACCCGTACAGGCTGGGAGGAGTGGTCCTTGAGAGCAGCTCGGCAGAGAAGGACCTGGGGGTCCTGATGGACGAGAGACTGAACATGAGCCAGCAGTGCGCTCTGGCAGCTCGAAAGGCAAATGGGATCCTGGGCTCCATCAGGAGAGGGGTGGTCAGCAGGGACAGGGAGGTGATCGTCCCTCTCTACTCGGCTCTTGTGAGGCCCCATCTGGAGTACTGTGTCCAGGTGTGGAGCCCTCAGTACAAGAAAGACATTGAGATTTTGGAAAGGGTCCAGAGGAGGGCGACTAAGATGATCAGGGGGCTGGAGCACCTCCCCTATGAGGACAGGCTGAGGGAGTTGGGCTTGTTCAGCCTGGAGAAGAGAAGGCTGCGGGGTGACCTCATTGCAGCCTATCAATACCTGAAGGGAACCTACACCCAGGAGGGGAGTAAACTCTTCAAAAGGGCTGACAACAGCAGGACTAGGGGAAATGGATCCAAGTTGAAGGAGGGAAGATTTAGGTTGGATGTTAGGGGGAAGTTCTTTACAAGGAGAGTGGTTAGGCCCTGGAACGGGCTGCCCAGGGAGGTTGTGGATGCCCCGTCCTTGGATGTGTTTAAGGCCAGATTGGACGGGGTCCTGGGCAACCTGATCTGAATGCGTATGTTTGGTGGCCCTGCTAGGCAGGGGGGTTGGAACTACATGATCCTTGAGGTCCCTTACAACCCGGGTGATTCTGTGATTCTGTGATTCTGTGATGTAGTAGCCATGTGGAGAGCAAGCTCTGGTGATGAGGGAGCTTGCACATAGACACAGAAAGCAAAGGAGGTGAAGTCAGACACAGTGAGTGACTTAAAGAAGAGGACTTCTGCATTGAGGAGTACAGTTGTAAATTTGTACAAACCAAGAGAATGTTATCTATTACCTTATGTCTGATTCCTTCTACATTCAAAAAAGGGAAAGTGGCAAAAAAACAGAGCATGCTGTTGAGGATCCCCAGCACTGGGGCTCATGCAATCATCTCATTAGCTTTGGACAAGTAGCAATATCTTCAGTTTTTTAACTAGACACCTGCCAGAAGAGAGGGCAATTAAATGTGCTAGAGAAAAACGGAGGAAGTTGCTTACTAAACAGGTGATGTTTTTTTCTAAAACTTTCTATCTGTGGTTTGTAACACCTGTGATTTGACCTCTGCTCTCAATCTCAAAACCAAACAAATAGATGGAAAAGATTAAAATACAGAAAAACTTTCACATGTTGGTACTTTCTTGAACTTAAGCTGGTAAATTCATGAACATAATACTTTGCTTGAGCTGTAGAAATTTAGAAGGATGTGTTTTGAAATATCTCTTCATTAGCTAAGGCTTCCTTTAACCACCCTTCCCATACTCAAATTCTGCAGGATTTGAAAACTTCATGATGCACTTTTTGCTATTGAAAATGACACTTTTCAATTTCTCTTTCCATCTACAAATCCAATTGCTTTCACATCTTGATGGCACAAGCATAAGGGCCCTCTCAGCTCTCTGAAGTGCAGGACTCAATGATAAATGGCTTGTAATAGTGGTAACTCTTCATGTCTGGTAGAGAACTCCCAAATGGGATATCTCTAACTTCATAATAAAACCATTCCCCTTCTTCAACACGCTGTTTGAGTGCAGTAATTATTCTATTGACACAGTGTCAGGAAAGCGTGTGTCAGGCCAAGGTAAATAGGGATAGTACATATGTCTGGAAGCTGTTATTTCAGCCTTTCGGCAGACTTAGATAGACATTTCTGTATCCTTTGACATCTGGGTCACCACCATAAAGTTTTTCAGCACAAGTGCAATAATTATAACATTATGACTAGCTTTCTCAGCTCATCTCCACTCCTTTTGCATCTCCCACGGAGTAGAAAACACTTTTCCCCACCATCTGGGCATCTCTCTAGTACAAGGAAGGTCATTGGCTGCAGGAGATGCCAGGGTAGCCAGCTGCTCTGCTGGCCTCCTTCCCTGGGGCCTCAGCATGGGAGCCATTATCAATGGAACGGTGCAAACTAATAATCCTTGATTTTGGCAAATAGCCCAGGGGCAGCCAGCTGGGATGGGTTAAAGCATCTTGAGATTCTTTCCAGCTACTCCGGGAGCCGTGCAGGGCAGTGCACAGAACTGGGTTAATGCGTTCGTCCCCTAGTGACTCCTTCTGACTCTCCTGTCTCTCACAGCAAGGAGAAACACATGCCTCAACTAATAATAAAGCAGCACTGAGCATGTGGAGAATGCAGTGCCAAGTATCAAACAGCTGGGGCTCTCTGGGCAGCCATTAGCCAGCCCAGACACTGCATCACCTCAAGTCTTCAAGTGAAAATAAGGTGGATAATAGAAAAACAACTTCCAAATAAAAATAATAATAATAAAAAAAAAACAACCTCAACCCAACCCAGACAACAAAATCCATCCATTCGTATGGATTCACAGAACGTTCATGTAAATGTTCTCATTTCTTGTCAAGGAGTTTATTGTGACCCAGCTTTTACTTCCAAAAAAAACCCAAAAATTCTCTTATCATGTTATTGATCAAAAAAATGAAGGGACTAAAAATATAATAAATGTTACAGGAGGCAGAGGGAATCTCTTCAAGAATTGTTGCATCTCTCTACCTCCAAAGCAGTTTAAAACACAGGCAGTGCTCTTGGCTGACTTTCAACATGGAAAAAAAAAAAAAAAAAAAAAAAAAGGCCATATTTCTCCTCCAAAAGTAGCGATCTTGACAACATTCTCACAATGTCATATTTCATTACCCTGTTTAACAGAGGAAAGATCTTGTTTGAAAAGAAATCAGAAGTCTTTATAAATGAACAGCATACTTTAGGAAGCAAAGTGAGACACTATGTGCACAAAATTAATTCAACTTGTATTCTGATTAAGGAAGAACCCAGGCTTTGTAGCGCTTGTGCACAACACATTTTAATTTAGATTATATTAGGGGTTGTGTGCAAAACTTGTAACTTAAAATTCCTGCTGCTAGAAAATTTCATCTGTAATTTCTGGCAGTCTTCACCAAGGGCTCTTCTGCTAATATTTCAGAGCAGCGAACTAAAGGCAAGGCAATTTCACACACATTCACACACAGAACCAACCTCACCGTTCAGAAATGAAATTAACCTTTCTGCTATTTGCAATTTGTTATCAGAACACTTTAAATGTGACTCTCTTTGACAATGCTTTCAAGAAAGATGCAGGTTTATAAACATAAGAGACATTCATTATTTTAACAAGTATATGTTTTTCTGAAATTAAAGATAAAGCCAAATGATGTCAGACAGACTCTGTTTGAAATTATAAGTTCTTTCTCCCACTTTAAAGAAAAATGCATTGCTTTGTAACATTTAAGGGCTAGAAAACGTTATCCACATTAAGAAGCTCTTTTTGCCTCATCGTGTGGTTCTGTCAGTAGTTCTAGTTATTTTTTCTCCTGAGGTCTATAACTCAATTTTATGGTTGAATCACAGAATAGCTTGGGTTGGAAGGGACTTTTAAGATCACACAGTTCCAGTCCCCTGCTATAGGCAGGGACACCTCCCTCCAGACCAGGTTGCTCAAAGCCCCATCCAGACTGGCTTTGAATGCTTCCAAGGAGGGGGCATCCACAGCCTTCCTGGGCAACCTGTTCCAGTGTCTCACCACCCTCAAAGTAAAGAATTTCTTCCTAATATCTAGTCTAAACCTTCCAGTTTAAAACCATTTCTCCTCATTCTATTGATGAATGCCCTTATAAAAAGTCCATCCCCAGCTTTCCAGTAGGCCCCCTTCATGTATTGGAAGGCCAATATAAGGTGTCCTCAGAGCCTTCTTTTCTCCAGGCTGAAGATCCCCAGCTCTCTCAGCCTGTCCCTGTAGGGAAAGTGCTCCAGCCCTTTCATCATCTTCATGGCCCATGAGCTGAATAGTGGTAGTGCGCTGGTTCTTAGTTCAAGGATACATGGCAGTTTTATTCTCAATATATTTCTAGCATAGTTTTCCAAAGTAAAAAAGAAACCTGAACCCAAATGCATCAACTGAAACTTGATAAGGTACACAAGAGAAAAAGTATGGGAAAAACACTGCAGGCCTCCCAGAGAAAGCACCCTCTCACCCACCATACGACGTCTGAAATTAGTCATCCTGTCCTCCCTAAGCAAAATAAAAGCCTGGCAAAAAATAGGACAATGGGTATCATCAGCAACATTACAAAGCAGCTCATGGGAAACACTACTGAATAACCCACATATTGCTCACTTGGGAGAAGAAGAAGTTATGGAGCAGAATTACAAAGCTCATGAATTTTACAGAGGGGGTAGATGGGCAGGTTCTGGGGGCTCTGTTCTACAACACAAACCTGAGAAACATTTAGTGAATTAAATAACGAGGCTGTAAATGAAGAACAGGTAGGAGGAAGCAGTTCTTAATTGCATCAAGCAATTACTCCCATGGAACTCTCTGTTACCTAAAACTTAACTGAAGCAAAACCTTCCCAGAATTAAAATATAAATAACTAAGTAAGTAAAGATTCACAAAAACGCATGCACAAAACATACAATAGTCTTTGCACAACAAAAGCGTTCAAAGCCATAAAACAGGAGGCAGGGCTGCTAAGGTCATCTATTATTAAAATTGTCTGGCACTTCCTATTACAGCACCCGGGTTGTCAGACGCTCTTAGCTTTTGCCAATCATTAACAGTTTGGACTGAAATTTTACATGCCAAATATCTGCCCGAGGCCAAAATGCTCTGGAAAATTTTATCCCAAACAATTCAACTGCTGTGCAAATGGAGTCAGAGAAAAGTGCTCTTTTTTTTTTTCATTCTTTCATGCTGAAAAACCCGGTGTCTCAGCAGTTGTAACCCCCAGACTTTGGAAGGAAGATGCCATTTTTCGGTATTTGCACTAGAGCAGTAAGATTTGCTATTCTTTATAAGCTCTACCCAAAAATTGAAGTAAATCATGTCTTTGAATAAAATGATATTCACTCAGTCTGAAAAATAGATCTATTTTTGTCTTTGACAGCTGAAACCACAAAAGATTATATGTTCCCTGCATTATGCTGGATTCTGTTTGAGCCTCTGCTCAATAACCAAGGAAAGAGTTAAAGCAGAAAGTTCTCAGCTATTGTTAATGTTTGAAACGATCTTTTTTTCGAAACTTGATACCTCAAGTTGCCTTCTGCTTTGGTGCTCTTTTTACCTTCTTTCTGCAAAGTTTCCAGCGTAGCCAGAGAGGACAAATCTAACCCTGTGACACTTGCTGAGATCAGAGTGGTTAAATCAGAACATTGTCTGAGCAGCTTGATTCTCCTAAAAGCCTGTCAGGTCTGGAGCAGCTAATTGGGTCTTGCCCCATATGTTCTGCCTGTGATTTTCCAGCAGCTGAACATGGAGAGCATCACAGCTAGCAAGCAGATTTTTTCTGAAGTTTTGCTGCTCTTTTCTCTCTCCTCATCTATGAGTGAAATATCTTTTATGCGAGTCTAAGGAGAGGTTTGCAAAGTTCTAGAATGTTGGCTTTTATCTTACTTCTTCATTTGAAATTTCTCCAGTCTGCAGGAGTTTTGAAAGGAAAAAAACTTTTCAGCCGATCACTAAAGGAGGATGAGTCCCATTCAGGACGCACCTGAACCAGCTGCCAGCTCACTGCTCAGCCTGAGTTTCTCAAGGGAGACAGGAAAGAGCTTTTCAAGCAAACAGTGCGAACCAAGCAGCTGATGGCAGCTTCTTGCAATGATCACCAAGGACAGAGCAGATCAGTAATAGCCATACCACTTAATCTGCTTTGCCTTCCTCTCTAGCAGGAGCAATTCACCTCCATGGGTTGCTCTATGATGGGTGCAGTAGAAGGCATTTGAGAGGCTGCTGGTAAGAGAAGAGAGACTGAATAGTGACTAGTAGTCAGCAGGGCAAGGGAGGTGATCCTGCCCCTCTTCTCTGTACTGGTGAGGCCTCACCTGGAGTACTGTGTCCAGATGTGGAGTCCGCAGTACAGGAGAGATATGAACCTGTTGCAATGCAACCAGAGGAGTGCCACAAAAAATGATCCAAGGGATGAACACCTCCACTATGAGGACAGGCTGAAAGGGCTGGGGCTGTTCAGCCTGGAGAAGGCTCTGAGGAGACCTGAGAGTTGTCCTTGATTGTCTAAAAAGGCACTATAAGAAAGAAGGGGACAGATTCTTCAGCGGGGACATAAGGGAAATATTTTTCACAGTAAGGGTGGTGAAGCACTGGAACAGGTTGCCCATACAGCTGGCAGATGCCCCATCCCTGGAGACATTCATGGTCAGACTGAATGGGGCTCTGAGCACCTGATCTAGCTGTAGGTGTCCCTACTCATTCCAGAGGAGTTAGATCAGTTGACCTTTAGAGGTCACTTCAAACTCAATCACTGGAAGCAAATGGGGCAAACATCATCCATCTGGACCAGACCTGTGCATCTGGCACAGCTGAATTCATCAAAGAGTCAGTTAGTAGATTTGGGAGTGGTTTTGTTTTCTTCTGTTCTGTTGTTGGTGATATATTTTTTTTAATTGTCCTGGGGCTAAGGGCTTTAACAAGGGCTGCTAATCAGCTGCATATGCTTGCTCTTAACCACCTCTTCAAGGCAGGTGAACTTTTAGCCTTTCACATTTAGGCAGCTTTATAGCTTCTTTGCACTGCTGAAATGAGACAAAAGGACCAGGTTAGGAAAGGTCCTTTCAAAGTCTAGGATGCAGGTCCTAAAACCAAATGATAAATTTGCAGTGAGGAGAGGTTTCTGACTGGCTGCTTTGGTCCCTGGGTGCCATCACAGACAGGATTTATGTTTCATACCATTTACCGTAGTTCCAGATATTTAAATCAGGAACGTACTCGTCCAAGGGAAGTATACTACTTCAGATAGAATTATGGCCAGCATCTTTATGTTTTGTTGTCATTTAGGCATTAAACAGCTCCATGCTGCCTTGCATAATTCTCGGAACAGTCAGGTTGCTCAGATTAAATGCCAGTCTCATATTATAAAACAGGCTGTGTTCCCGAGAATTAAATCATAAAATAACTATGGACTTAGGTTAGGAATTCATATCTATTATTTTTGTTCTCCCCCCTTTTTTTTTAGCATTTCTGGATTATCATTTTTCCGTTATCACAAGCAGCCAAAGTCATGGTACCCCTCAGAACATGAACAAACGTTATTTGGAATCACAAGTGAGAGACAGCCCATCCATCAAAAAAACACCCAAAGTGGCTGAAGAAATGCAAAAACTCTCCCAATTTATCTCCCACTTTATAAATCTGACTGCACTTGTCTCAATCTTTTTCCCTAGGGCTTTTTAAATTTCAGCAGAATTCTCATTCATGTTGTGAACTGAATATGAAAAAGCAAAGTAACCAAACCAATGCTCAGCAAAGCTAAAACGTATAGTAACACTGATTTGAAAGGTGAGCAAACCAGAACTTATTAGCAAGATTTTCTAAGACACTGAGTAGAAAAAAAAAAAAAAAAATAGAGCATGCTGCTTCAGGAGAGAAAGAATCTCACGTATCTTGAAAAGGAAAAAGAGACATAAAAGAGATAAGACTGATACAAGCACAGATTAAAATGTAACACATGGCAGCTCCTTCTTTGACGTTCCTCTTTGAACACAGTCTATCACAGAACAGAATATTCTAAAATAAATATTTTGGAGTGAGCTTTGCATCCAGTTCCACCAGTGCAACAAGCAGCACTGTGTCAAGGTCCCAGATGGCAAGGATGAAAACAGAAACTCATTATGGAATGAGAAATGGGAATCCTTTGGTGAGAGCAGATTCCCCATAGAGTGCCATATAGGTATAAAGAACATTTAAATAATACTGGCCCATGATCCTCTCAAAAGCACATTTATTCAGCTTCAATTCCAAAACCCAGATACAGTTCAGAAAATGTACTTGATCCTTGCATAAAACCCTTCAGCATTTTCTTTCAGAAAAAAGATCTCCAGATGTTATTTTTACAGTTCATCTTAAGTAAATGTATGTGTTTAGTTAAACATGCTTAAACAAAAGAGCCACCTAAGAGAACAATGATGAAATGCTTGACTTGTTTTATGGACCAACTGTCAAACCCTTGTTTATGAACATCTGGCTAGGAAGGTGATTTAAAAAGTTTTTGTATCAGTAAATAACAGCATAGTAAGCGCTTCCAGTTATAGTTGCAGGCAGCTCTAAATTCTGAATGCAATTAGTGGGGAAATGGCATAGAAGTGTATGTCTGAAGTCACATTCAGCTTATCCATGCACGTAAAACATTCATTCTACAGCATCGCTAATGTGTAATCTTTTGCAACTTCTTAATTAACAAAATACAAGGGACGTGCGGGTTCAGAACCTTTCCCTACAAACTGCACAAGCTTTTCCTACAAGCTGCACAAATAAATGCAAGGCTGTGTCTGCTGACTGCTCTTCAAATAAGTCCATGCACCACCCAACCACTTCTCAGCAGCCACTACCGCCCAGATTTGGTCACCCAGCTTTCACCCACACCCCCGTACCTGTTCCCTTCAGCTTTGTCACATAGGTCCAGCATGAGATTCTGGGAGTAAGGAACCTCATCCATTCTCTGCCCACATCCATCTGCTTCTCAGCAGAGTTTCTGCAGTTTCCCATGAACACAACAGCTTGCAAGGGCCTAAATGCCACGGCAACATTCCTGATTCAAAGGCTGATATCATCTAAAATCTACAAGGCAAGGCTGAGCTCAAGCAAATTGAATTTTTCTTTCCTTCTTCCTGTCTTGCAAGAGTATGACAACTCTGCGATGACACAGTCCAGGAGCACTTTCTGTAATTCAATTCTAGTTTTGAAGCAAAAGTCTACTTTCATCCCAGGTCTAATCTAATATTAGGAATGATGAGCTTTTCTGTGAGGAACTTCTTTGTTCACTGAGAAACAACACAGCAGCTTTCTTGTAGAAATTCATTTTCAACCCCAGCTAAAAAGCAGATAATGACAATCCAAGACCTCATTCTAGACAGAGAGACTGACATGATCCACATCAAAGGAAATGGTGGAGTCACCTTCCCTGGAGGTTTTCAAGAAATGTGTAGATGTGTAACAGAGGGACATGGGATAGTGGGCATGGTGGGGATGGGTTGATGGTTGGACTAGATGTGCTTAGTGATCTTTTCCAACCTTAATGACTCTTTGATTCTATGATTCTATGAACTAACCTTGACACCTCAAATAGGAATTTTTTTACCTTTGGATCTTCATATGATCTGTGGAAAAGGTAGAAGATCCAGTAGAGTGGTTCAGTTCACCCACAGTAACTTCTGCATTCCCAAAGGAGATTCCCACCTCTGTCTAGAAACTACCACGAACTTACTGCCCTCAAATGTCTTTTTTTGGCACCCTGTTTCACATCCAAGAATAGAAAAGCATACTTCTTTGCTGTAAGAAAACAGTTAGGAAATTGTTGGAGAGCTTAACTAAATCAACAGCAATAAGCAGGAATTTATTTTTTCTTGGTGGTGGTGTGGTTTAAACCAGAAGGCAGTTAAGCACCACGGCTGTTTGCTTCCTCCCCACTTCCAGTGGAATGGGGGAGAGAATCAGAGATGGAAAAGGTAAAACCTGTGGTTGAGTTAAAGACAGTTTAATAGGGCAGAAAAGGAAGGGGATAATAGCAATAATAATGATAGAAGAATATACAAAACAAGTGATGCACAGTACTATTGCTTGCCACCTGACAACTGGTGCTCAGACAGTCTTCGAGCAGTGGCTGTCCCCAGATTAACTCCCCTGGTTTCAAAGTTCCACATGATGGTGTATGCTATGGAACATCCCTTTGGCCAGTTTAGGCCAGCTGTTCTGGTTCTGTGTCCTCCCAGCTCCTTGTGCACCTTCAACCCCCCCCACTGGCAAGGCAGTGTGAGAAGCTGAAATGTCCTCAGCTCTGTAAGCACTGCTCAGCAACAGCTAGAACACCAGTGTGTTATCAACATTATTTCTCTCCTAAATCCAAAGATGGAATCATACCAGCTGCTATGAAGAACACTATCCCTGCTGAAACCAGAACAGGAGAAAAAATTACTGGGAAGTAACTTAGAAAGACCAAAAAACAACTCATCTTTCTGAGTGATCGTGTATATTAACAACTGCTGAGACATTTACTTGTTAGTAAATAGTTAATAATAGGATGCTCAGACATGCCATGAAAAAGTCAGACCAGAAACCTGTTGCAAGGGACACTGTGAAAAATGTGTCATACTTAAGCAGAACAGTAGTTCATTTAGAATGAAGCAAGGGGATGTGCATGAGCCATCTACTCTAAGAAGGCAGACTAAGAGAGTTGGGTTTGTTCAGTGTGAAAAAGAGAAGGATCAAGGGAGATCTTATAGTGACTTTTCTGTACCTAAGGAAGACCCATAGGGAAGATGGAGAGGGATTCTTTTCAGGGAGCACAGTGACAGTACAAGGAATAATAGTTTTAAACTGAAAGAAGGTAGATATATAGTAGAAATTATGAAGAAATTGTTTACTATGAGAGAAATGAGGCACCGTAGCAGGCTGCAAATAGAAGTTGTAGATTCCTTATCCCTGGAAGTAGATATGGATTGGATGAGGCTTTGAAAAATCTGATCTAGTAGAAGGTGCTCAAGCCCATGGAAAGGAGCTGGACTGGATGGTCTTCAAGTCCCCTTTCAGCCAAACCATCCTATGATTCTATAATTCTATGATTTAGGAGATGAGGAGCACAGGAAGAGTAGCTGGAGCTTCTAAAAGATGTGGTTGAAAAGGATAAGAAAAATAAGTATGGAAGTACATTTGCTCCAATTTGACTAGTTTGCATGGGAGAGATTAATGACTAAGAGGCACAAAACAAGAATAAAGAAGTAAGAATCTTCTGCATACATAACTAGCCTAAGTTGGATTTTTACCTTTAGAAGAATACTATACCTCTTACAAAAGAGATTTTTTTCTTATAGCCATAAACTTGCCACTGACCTGTGGGTATGGATTTAAAAGGCTACTTTAATAATAATGTCACGTGATTGCAACCGTACTGCTCTAGCGGTAACAGTCTGAGGTGTAGGGCAAGAAAAGGTTTTCAGGCCAACCAGTAGAGCCAGAACAAAACAGACAGGCCCATGTCCAGGACTGAGGTAAAAGCAGTGAACTTCCAACCTAAATACAAGTAGAGAGCACTTCCTTTGAGTTTAATTTAATATATTAAGTCAAGTAGACCAAAAAGTAGGTTGTCACCTGTGAAAGAGAAGAGAATATTAACAGGGAAGTGGTGACAAGGGGGTTATTCTGCAGTGTGAAGAAATAGATGGGTAAGTCTGCGGAAGATGAGAAGATTAATAAAGGGAGGAAAATTATAATGTGTTGCAAAACTACTCCCTCCTTTGAAATTCACCTTTTTTACCATCTGCTATAATTAAAATTTTAGTCCCCTGGTTGCTTCAGACCATTGAAGGGCTGATGTATTTTTTTCCAGCTACATGAGTTGAAGCAATATAACCTCTACCCACAGATTTTGCCTTACACAGACGGCACACAACCATACTGCCAGCTGCAAGAAATATGCAGCGTCCGCTTCCCTGCACAGTGAGCAGAAGTATGTTGGAAGACCTCAGCGTGACCCTGCCTCCTTTCCTCCCCTTTGCACTCCCTGAAGCTTGATTTGTTATCTGCAAACAGTCCCTCAGGTCAAGGCAGCATGGGCTGCATGTGGGCCTATGCATTAAATGAGAAGGTTAATTATATGTGATGGAAAAGACTTTGTTTGTTTGTTTTCTCTCTCTCTTTTTTTTTTTTTTTTTTTTTTTTTCCTCTAATATGAGAGATAGATGAAGTCTGGTATTTTACAGCCAGATTCATTTTCCTTTATTTTACTCACACAGCATTAAAAAAAAGCTTTGTTCTTGCTGGCTCTGCACACTTGCACAAGCGGAAGAAGGAAGCTGGGTTCTATTCTGGTCTGAATTACCAATGCAGGGGCTCCCTCTGCATAACCCTGGAATTACTGTCTCCTTCACTGTTCATTTCTGGAACTCTGGGGGAGACACTTTAGGCTATAGCCATGATATTTGGCCAGTGACATGTTACTACTGGATTTTACTGATGCCTGAGAGAAAACATATTTGTTTCCCTTCAAATCCCCGAATGAGTTTGTAGAGCAGGCAATACTGGAAAATTTGTAAACTTTGTTTATAAGTGGCCATTAAGCAACATGGAGTTTTCTGATATTTCCAATCCATAACTCAACCGTAATAGAATCCTGTGACAGCTTGTCGTCTTTCAATCGTAAAAGCATGGCAAGCAGTAAGAAAGTCCTCAGGAGGACTTATTGAGTTCAAGCTTACTTTGTACATATGTGGATGGAGCACTATACATAGTATCACTAGGCTGCAGATGAAAGAAAACTTGGAAGCAGAACAAATAACAGATCATGTAATCAAGTCTAGTGAGATGTGACTGTTACATAACAGAGCCCACAGAGGCCAGATATCATGCTGCATCTGCATGTGAAATAATTGAGCTATGACAAGGCAAACAAATGAGAAAACACATGAAACAAACAAACAAAAAAAGAAGAAAAAAAGAACTTGTGGAATTTGAACAACACTTACAAAATATCACTAGATCAACAACCTGATGTCTGTTAGCACCAAGAGGGAAAATGGGAAAATTACACTAAATTCACTGGCTGGAATACACAGATGTGTGATAACGTTTCTGCTGCACAGTCCTTTGAATAATGTGTTCCTTCTGTTACTACCTGAGGTAGCCAACAGATCTTAATATTCCTCAGGGCATGTCTGCTGTTTCAACACAATGCATTATTGTATTAAAAATACATACATTAATGTTTTGATGATGGAAAATGAGAGACCAAGGAATGAGAAAGCAGGTAGGAATACAACTGCCTATGAAAGGCAATGCCGTAAGATTGCCCTTCAGTGAGAACCTGGTGCTTCAAATCTTCAAATGAAGAGTTTGAAAGACAGTTAGTTCTCATGTCCCCGGTGAACTCAACTGTTGAGGTAAAACATGGGAAGAGAGAGGGACCCAGAGAGACACCAAATGGTGTATGTGAGTCATTGGCTATTATGATTTTGTTTTCCTAGCATTGCACTTTTCTGTTTCTAAGCCATGGAAATGTGCAGAGACACGTTCCACTCCATCAGGCAGTGCTGAAGCAGTTTGTTAAAGAGAAATGAATACATGATAAGATCCTTGGAGATGCATCTTCCCTTTGGAAGCCCACTCCTAACAACTTCCACTCACATAAAATAGTTCTGTGGCCTTCAAGATGACAATCTTTGTTGTGATTAAAATATGCAAGACAGTTCTTGCCGGAATGGATGGTTTGGGTTTGTTTTATCTTAATTCCAGATTATAAATTCCACTCAGACAACAACAAAAAACAACAGAAATGCAGGCTGTTTGCTCTTTTTGAACAGAAAGCATAGGACATGTTCCAAACCACATTTAGATTTAAAGCTCAAAATTAACACCTTGAATTGCAGCCAGAAATGATCTTAGCCTCGAAGCTGAAAGTCCCAACTCTTTGGAACCAATAAATCAGCCTTGACAAGCCTGAACTAACTATGGCTTATTATAAAATCAGACTTCATTATCTGCTTGAGGTAATTAGACAGACCAGAACAAAGGGACAAAAAGTTAAAAGGCAGCATATGTAGGAAGAACTGGAAGAGATATTTTACTATATATAGACCGGCGAATAACAAGAATGGACTTGTAATTGAGGTTTTTTTCCTTTTCATTCTGGCTACTAATGTGAAGGGATCCCTCAATATTTATTGTAAGCAATTTATTAAACCAGTTACTTTTGGAGCTGTTCTGTTGCACATTCCTACTCCCTGCTGCCTGCCTGCAGTCCTGGTATTCGGGTGCACCATCTAAGCTTTCTCATCTCACAACCCACAGTCCTTCTCTGAGTTCCTAAGGCGTTATGAAAGAATTAAAAGCATAGCAATTAAAAAAAAAAAAAAAAATGACAATGCTACAGTATTTACTACATTAAGGGGTAACAGCACTGTGTTTGGGTAGAAATATTAAATAATTATATATTAAATAATATCTCAATAAATATTGAGATATTTGAAAGAAAAATAAAATCTTTTCTCTTCTCTCTTGTTTTTCCTCTTAATTTTGGTGAGTTTATTATTATTGTAAATAATATTGAATCTATTTTCGTCATGACTATTCTGGTAAGTAAAGTTTTAGGACATTCTGAAATGTCATACAAATACTCCTACAACGCATGCTTTAAGTGCCAAAATTGCCTTCAAAATGCTTTCAAAAAGGTTTCAATGATTATTTATGGAAAGGACTCAGTCCTGCAAGTCTGAGTATAGTTCAAGTCCCAGAATGGGAGTTCCCAAGAGGAAGGTTACATAGTTTTGATAAAAGCAGCTCAAAATGAGGAAAAACCTCAGCACTACAGTTAGTTGTAATATCCCATTTTAATTCTAGTAAAATAAACCATCTGCAATACAATTGTATCACAGAAAACAAAGTGAGCTAGAGAAGTCTATAGCTTGTCCTCTCCATACTCTGCAGCCTGGACATTTGTCTTCCAAAGCACAGCTCATGCTGCTGAATCTATATAAAAGGTTATAAAAAGCACATCCGCTCCTTCTCCCGCCGTGCTGTCTCCTGTAAGTGCTAGCAAAGCTATTTCCTATCTTCTCACTTCCCTTTTGCAATCCGTCTCTACAAAATTACAACAGCACAATTACAGAGGAAGAGCAGGTAGAAAGCGTTCGCCTGCTTCTAATTTGTGCAATAGTTTGCCTCTTTCTCTTTGCCTGAATATCAGATAAAAGAGTTAAACTGCTTTTTCGCTTACCACCATAATACTGTGACGTCAAGGTACCTTATGGATACCACACAATAAGCAGCCAGCTTCCTAATCACTGCTGCTTTTCATGCCAATCAGTATTATCCCATTGTTTCCATGCAATTCCTAACCTACCTGGTTTATCTAAGCGAAAGAAAACAGACTGCGTGCAATTTGGGATGGGATTGACTTGTTAGTGCTCAGACATTGTTTAACTTATTGGAGCTATCCATCTGAAAGCCTTTCCTGAATGCAAATAACAAATAGCAACTAACTGCTGTAGACACTGTGTTCAGGAGGGGGAGATTATTTGTAAAGGAAAATCACCCAGGGTCAAATGAATGGTTTTTTAAGAAATAAATAAATACATAAATAAATAACATCTCCAAGAGGAATGTGCACATACAGGAAAAGCAGATAAAGTTGTCCCTGTTATACGAACAGGTGCATTACGTTCCTGAAGCCAAAGCAGCAGAATATCCCTAGTATTTAGGCAGAACACAATGTAAATACATGCTGGAGAGTTTTACAGAATATTTTACGTGATGAGTTTAATTATCTTCCACCTCCACATGTTGTGGCCTGCTTACTATCCCTCGGGCAAAGAAAGAGATTGAGTAGGGATGCACAACTGATGCCATGGTCTGATTTGGAGGGAGTTCATTTAGACTTAAGTCTTATCCTCCCAAGGAAGTCTTGCTCTGCAACATTCCTATTTGCGCCATCCTGATTTCTCCTGAGAGTATTCTGCATGGAATGAGTTAACAGTCCTGTTGGGACACCTGTGCCATCTCAAGCAGTTCACATTTTTGGCCTTGGGGCGTCAGGTAACATCGCCTTCATCTTGCCACCTGAACATACCACAGTGCTCAGCAAGCCAACTGTCAACAGTTTGCCATTAGCAAGCCTTGTTTTCCACATAAATGTATAACTTGGTATTCACACCTCATCTTTGATTAGTTAAAATTATCAATTTTACTCTTTGTGTTGATTTCCACCTACAGTATCTCAGTTTTCCCATAAGAGAACTAAATCATGTAGAGGTTATGCTGGATACCCCATGTTGGCCATGGAGCCTTAGGTCCTTGGATAGGGCATGATGTGTGAGAAGGGGAAGTGCTGTTAAAGAGCTGTGCTCCAACAGAAGTTAACAGTCAACAGCAAACAGTTTCAGGCTCCTGGCTTACTTTCTGCTTTGGGATGTTCATAATTACTCATGGGTATTTTTGTCTAGAATAAATAAACACACGGAAAATGGTGGGAAAGGAGGCTTTTCAAACTCAGAAAAAAAGATGGGAAAAACTTCTACAGAAATGAAATATTTCAATGTCATTTCACTGGAACTTCAAATAAAAACCAGCAGAATAGATTTTTTTTTGGCAGTTGCTACCAGAAAAACAAACAATTATCCAAACAATATCACATGAATCATAAATGTAGTTTGGGATTTCGAAAGAGTTAATAGGAGTTACACCAAATAGTAATCAGTTAGTTTTCCTGAACTGTTGACTGGACAGGGACAAAAGTATAGCAACAAATTCTGTAACCAAAAAGAATATTCCAGCCAGAAACAGCACAAGCCTTTTAATTAGCATTCATCTCTATGGGCCCCTGCTCACCTCCCGTGTCTTTACTTAGGACAATCTGTCCCTCAGATGATGATAAAAAAGCACTATTTATCTTTAAGCACCAAGAAGATTTTAATCACTATCTTCATTCTTGGCCTTAATTAAGGTCTAATATAGAGTAGGCACTTGAATGACCTAAGAGGCACTCTTCACCCAGAGTACTGTGTCAAAGGCTCTTAGAGTTTCTGCCACATTTTCTCTGGACGTTGAATATTTCTCTCCATTTTCTGTTGCAACCTGACTGTGTTTGTTCCTAGCCCTTTAATGTCCCCTGGTGTGAAGTCTCCTTGAGTAACACTCACATGATAGAAGGTGTGATTAACTCTGCAGTTACTTTTCAGGTCAATGAAAGAAAACCTACCTGCTACACTAATATGTAATATTTCCTTGGAGACGTTCCCAGTGGACCTACGTACTGCAATTCCCACTTTACCTATACTCTTTCACTCTTCCTGTTCCCATATCTTGACAATGGAAAAACACAGTTTTATTTGGGTACAGACTCTGATGTTTCAGAGTATGTTTCACACCTCTTAATTATTCTGATTGGTCATTCAGATAATTCAAACAGTAAATGTTTTCCTTTTTACTGACATACAAGGTCTCTGTAGGTCTCTCTCTTTACAAGGACTGTAAAATTAGAGGAAGGGATTAGAATACAGTTAGAGAAAATACGTAGCTTTCTTCAGAGTATGCCATGTTACATTTCTCTGGCTTGCCTATTAATGAAGAACAATGCATAAAACATGTTTGGAAGACATTATGTCTGAAAAAAAATAAAAAGTCTTCTGAAGATCTTGTAACTTCAAGGGTTTTGCAAAACCTATAGGACACTCTGAAAACATACTAAGATTTCTTATTTTTTCTTTTGCTGCACTGCCGTACCACTGGGCAGATGAGTTAGGCTACAGGAGAGTGCCTTCACCAGCTGCTGTCTGCCTAGAAGCTTAAATTCAGAGTGTGCTAGTGTGCTATTCAACAATAGTAGATGCTCAAGCTCTTTCCCCCCCCCCCCCAAAAAAAAATGACACAATCTTCAGGTCATAGTACAAATGTATTACTTCAAAACTTTTGTGGGTGACCCTGTAAGCAATAAATAGGAGCTCAATATTCAGAAGATTAGAATATTCAGAATATTACAGAAGAGGAATCTGAGTTTTATTAGGCTTGTCTTGGAAGTTTCAAGTTACGTGTTTATCGATGAACTGGTCCAGTGCCTTAGCAATGACGTGTGGAAAAGGAAAACCACTGTGTAATGGGACAGCTTAAGCAAAGCAAAAAGAGGCTGCCCACACATGTATCAGTGTCTCCAGTCCTTCAGTAGTGGAGATGCTTCTCAAGAAGTATACGCACAAGATTTGGCAGTATCTTCTGGCCAGCTGACTTCTTAAAGACTTCAGCACTGTTTACTGTACAGCCTCTCTTCTGAACATAATCAAATACAACTTGATTACCTACAAGATTTGATTGTGTTTCATTGATATTACAAAAATGGTGCCAAATCAGAACAATGAGGAATTTGTTTACAGTTCTAGTCAGAATGCAATGATATGTAGAAGACCACAATTCATTGAGCATGCCTCATTTATTCTATGGTAGAAAGCCAGTGAAGCCTAGCAGGTTTTTCCATAGCTGAAGCAGAATGGTGAAGGAATTATTAAGCCTCACACCACCCTTTATTTTTCTAAAATAATTCTTGGGTATTCTCCATTCCAACTCTAATGCGTGGGAATTAGTGATCTCTTGAGCCCCTGAAGTGAGTAGAAGAAGGAAATGCTGGTCAGCCCTTTGCTACGTCCATCACACTGAAAAATGCTAGTGACTGATTGTAAACTGAGTATAGTGTTTGCTTTTTGTTACAGTCTTAATTTTTGGGAAAGAGACAGTCTGAATATTATGTTTCCAAAGATCTGGAGGTCTTAAGCTTAGAAAATTATGGGAGGGATATTTAGCCTACTGTTTTAGGATTTAAAAGTCTAGATTGATATTTCCTGATTTCTTGTGTTATCAAGATCTACTTCTGGGGTTACAACTTCAGGATTGCACACACTTATTGTCACAGGTGCTGCATCCATAAGTGAAGTTTTGCTGAGTTATAATTTGATTTAGATATACAGCTTCTAGTTTGGAGAATCCTGCTCCATGTATTAATGATTAAGAGAAGGGCCCAGTGGAGGAAAAAGCACTTTGGTGCTGACTTGCCTTTTACATCTTCCTGTTTAGTATCAGCTACTCAGCACTGTCAGAAGCACAATCCTGAACGAGGTGATCTGATTGAAGCTGACAGTTCCTATGTTCCACTGAAATCAGGTCAAAAGACAAGTGTGTGGGGAAAGAAATGACAAATGGAAAAACAGAATGGTTGATGTAAGTGTCTAATATTTCACAACCTCCAGTGTCTAAAAGACATACGCCTGAGGCCACTAAAATGGTGTACAGCTTTCCTGTACTTATTGGTAAGAGGAATGTTAGGCTTCAAAGCTTACTAGCCTCCAATTTCACTAGGAGTTTGTAGAACTGGTCAAAGTATAACTTCAGCAAAAACAATACTGGAGACCACTGAAAATTTAATATCCTAAGGGTGAGGCATGTTGGCTGGACTCGCACGAATGATGTTGCCTTAATAATTACCCATAGGTAAGTAGAAGGCATCAGCTTTCAGGCATACCCTTGACTTGTAAGCAGAAATATAACTTTCACCTTGGATGTCTGCACTTCAAGTTTGTTATTTCTTTTTTTTTCTGCAAGAGTACAAACAACCAGCACAGAGGACAGCCTTAAGCAACTCTAGAATTACCACTTAGGTACCATGTGTTTGCACTGGTGAACTTTTTAATTTATACAATCTTTGATCAACAAATGTTTAAGTCCTCTAAGTCACTCTGGAAGAAAAGCATCTCAGAATTGCTTTATGTTTTCCAGTTTATGCTTTGCAGTGGCTCATTAGTGTAAGGAAAACCAAACCAAATTGGAAAGTAAATCATGTTTTCGGGCCAGATGTCATCATTTAGAATACAGGTGACCTGATGCCATTTGCTGAAACAAAAGACAGCAGAAGGACACTAAATTCAGCAGCGCCAGAACTGCCTTTAAAAAGTCCTGATGTGAAAGCAAAATAAAACAGCCTCAGTCGGCCATAGGTCACCAAGCTTTTCTGCTATTCCTAAAATATAACAGAGCAGCAGACTTAAACACAGTTGAAAGATGTGCTTGAATCAGAGCTGCTGATGGCACAAGGTACATTCATATCTCAAAACCACGGAGTACAAACTACCTTTCTCCTATCGCCTGGACATGTTTCTCAAAGTTCCAGAGTGGTGAAAACTGCAATTTTAAGGCCTGCCCAACTCAGAAGCAGTTTAGCAGATTGTGTCCAACCTTTCCAGAAAATCCTTACCTTTGGGAGAAGACCAAGACACTTAGGTCCAACAGGCAATTTTTTGGAAAAATTTATAACTTGCTGAAGGAAGGGGTTTACAATGAAAGTGCTTTTCAGCCAAGGCCATTCCACATCAGTCTTTAGCACTTTAACTAATGCACTACTAAACTACAGTTTATCATATGAATTGTGTATATATTTTGTATAAATGTATACTTTAGCTTACATGCAATGCAGTAGCTAAATATTGTGGAAGAAGATGAGCTTTATGAAAAACAAGAAGTGCAAGCAGGCTACACATAGAAATAGAAGAGATATTATACACCTATTAACAAGAATACATCTTCACAAATGAAAGGCTCTGGCATTTTCTCAGATCAAAAATCCAATTTTACAGTACTGGGAGATAAGGAATTGAATAGAGTACAGATATCATCTAAACTGATATTAAAAGGTTAGCAGTGCTTAAAATTGATTAGTTACCCAGAACAGACAGCCTACATCACAGACTGCAGGAAGAGCATCGGACAGATGTTTCAGAAGCTTTATTATTAATGTTAACAAATTCTCAGGCTGGGCAAGAGCTTCACAGCTTGTAAAGCGGGTAGTACAACTCTGTTATGATGCAGGCATCCCAGCATGTTACACAGCAGCAAAGTTAACGTCAGTTGAAAAAAAAAAAAGAGCAAAAATCCACAAACAGACTTAGTAGATCATATGGCCTCCATACGTAGGGGATGAAAATTGCTCTGCCATTTAGGAATCAGGAACCAGGCTTGGAGGAAGAAAGGCTGTGAATGAAGGAGAGCCTTGGAAATTGAAATATCACAGAATTAAGAGACATGTCAGGGAATGGGTGAGTGCAATACCCTGAATTTCAGACTACAGAAGGTTATAAAGGCACGCACAGAGAAGATCACACACTCTCCAAGATCATTTTAAACTATTTATTGCTTTCCTAACAGTCTCCAAGGCAGGAAAATAAAATAATAAAATAAAAATACTTATTTTTAAAGGCAGAGAAAAAGTTAGTGCTGGGACATGGGTGTTTCATTTTAATCTCTGAGAAATGTCATAGATGACAGTAAAAACAGCAAAATGTGACTGCTGTGGGAGATTATTTCATTGCTAGGATTAATAACAATGAAAAAAATGAAAAAAAAGTCAGAAATAGCTGAGGAGTCTTTAGATATTTGGTTCTAACGTGGTGATGGAAACTGTTGCTGAATGTAGGTGCAGTAAATATATTTATCAATATATCAAAGCAGAAAGAGTCCATAAGTCTTTTCATGGTAAATTGTGGTGAAAATTATGGATTTGCCATGATGAAAATGTGTCAAAAACTTATGAATCATGGGGAAACATAATGAAATGTCAAAGCACCTATTTACCTTGAAAAATACAAGAGTCTCAAAGAAAGGAAAGGAAAGGGAAAGGGAAAGCAGGAATTATTTCTGTAGAGAAAATAGGTAACACTTCACTGATTAATATTTATTACTTATGGCACCTTCCATATATTCAATATGCTGAACAAATACCAGCTGGCCTGTACAACACTCCTACAATACATAATATACAAATTATGAAAATTACAGCAGGGAGCTGGCAATGAAATAAAATCCATGGGATCCTCCCTGATGGGGAAATCACTGCAACGGAGACAAGGCTGCCTTGTAGGGACTGCATAGTGCACCTGAGGACAAAACTTCCACCAAAAATGGGGAGACAGAGGAAGAAGGGAAGACAAAAAGGTGGGCAAATTCCATGGGACATGCAACTGAGATACTTGTACACGGGTTGAGGAGCCACCACCACTCCCTAGCGCACAGGAATTGACAGCAGGGGAGGCAGGTGCTGACAGCTCTGCTTGTTGACTTTTATCAGGAGAATGGGGTTAAAGAATCAGCTGATGGCCTCCAGTGGCTAAATTCTCTGTTTGAGAATCTTCCATTATAAATCAACTTTTGTGCAGCTTAGTTTACCCGCCTGTAAAATGGGTAATTCAGAGCCAGACCATCAGCTGCAAACTGGCATAGCTTCATGCTGTTCCAAGTTCCAGAAGGGGACATATTTGGCCAAAATAAAACCTCTCACATCCCTGGTGAGGCCAACAGAGTGATTTAGATATGGCTTACCACCTCCACATCTACATGGACGGGTGCAGATGTGACAGGAGGCTGCTCTGAATCAGATGTTGCCCTGCTCTTCTTAAGCTAAGGATGCAGTTTCCAGGGGGGATCTGTCATATATCTGGCTGGTGGCTTGTGTCTGTGGGGCACCCATCCATACAAAAATTATTTCTCTACCTCACAGGAGCAATGTAGTTTAATTAATCCCACCCAATTAGTCCTCTACTGCTGGCAGTGAAGTCTGATGATGCCTGGATGCGTCTGTGAAACACTGCTGATTCCGAAATACTATTTTTATTGTTTTTAGAATGAGTTCATTCTCTACAATGCTTCCCCAAACTGTAAGTGAAATAGCAAAATCAAACAAGAACAACCTATTGAAATTCACTTTATGACTCCATAAGTAAATAAGTGCACACCTGTTGGGAAAGTTTTGCTTTACTAATATTAACTGAGTGAATGGGCTACATAATTTTCTACCCAATTAACGTAACTTCAAAATCCTTCTCCAGTCAGGAAGTCCCAGACCATGGTGTGCCCTAGCAGAACATAAAAAAATCCTGCTTGAATGAAGAAACAGATTTTATGTGACCCTGATTCTGATCTTGACCCAGAATGAGGATCGATGTCTAATTTTGCCAGAGTTTGGGCTTTTCCACAAGGTTAAAATATGGTATAGATTTTACAACTACTACAAGAAGAGACTACTACACTGTATGCAATATTAATCATAGATAGTGTTTTCAGAATATGAAAAATAAATATAGCCTCAAAAATAATTCCAGATATTTTAAAAGAAGGCAAAGAGTCCATAGATTTTTGCAACAGACCTCTTCAATACAAAAAAAGTCTTACCTGTCACAAGCTGTTGTCCAGCTAGACCTACTGGAACCATCCCTAGGTTATTCATAGCTGTGGCCCAAGCTGTTGGATCAGTGACTGACATGTTCAGTTGCGTGGTATCTATAGCTATACTTCCCAAACCATCAGCTGCTGCGGGAGAAGAAACACATCAATATGACAGCATTTTTAACAAAGCGTTCAATGAAAATGAGATATCACCATTCTCTTGTTTCTTAATTATAGTTCACCTTTCAGAAGTTTCAGACAATACTGCTTGGCAAATCATAAAGATATTAGAAACATTCAACAGGCATAGAATGAAACATGAATGGTTCAAGCTGATTATATGGAACACTTTTTCACCAGGAGGAGAGTTGAGTGGTGGAACAAGCTTAACAGCCACCAACCTTTGTAGCTTTTGGGCCAAAACTTGATAAAGCACTGAGCAATTGGTCTGATCCTACAGCCAGCTTTGCTCTGAGCAGAAGGTTGTACTGGAGACCTCCTGAGATCCCTCCTGTGCTGGATGAATTATCCTGTAGTCTTCTAATATAATTTGACTATATATAATCTGTGGTAAACTGTCAGAAAACTGAGGACCAAACACATGTGAAAGAAAAACCTATTTTCCATGAGATGCAATTTTATAGAGAATTTAAGAATATGTTAGCTCTGAATTAAAAAGAGGTCAAAGACAATGAATTCACCATGGGAAACATCAAGTTTTGTTATGAACTACAATTCTGTGATTCTGTGAAAACAAGAAAATTAACATTCATATGGTCAAAATCGACTGCCCAGGTAATGGGTTCCTGGGTTAGTGAAGGAAGAGAAGGTCTGATAGCTAAGGGAGGGTACCCTCCTGATTGTAAATCTCCAGGCACAAGGACTGATTTGTGCATCTCCCTCATCACAATGAACTCAGTTCATTCCCACTATTTTCTTACAACCTATGCAGATCAGAGACACTTACCAGCAGCCATCGCTTTTTCACCAGTTCCTTTTGTTCCTGTTAGACTTCTTCAGCTAGCAATAATTTGCTACTGTCTTAGCAGCATCTTGAGATGGGATGTCATCGAACTCAGGGCCCACATACAGCTCATTAGGCTCTGAAAGAGAAAAGATAAAATCAGCCACCGAGTGCCACAACCAGAACATGGTTGTAGAACAACAAACAGCTCTGGGAAACCAACAAACAATGCTCCTGCCCATGTGCACCAGGCACCAGCCCCAGGCTTCCTGCACGCACTTCAGAGAGGAGTTTCAATGAACGCTCACCCTCACCCACTGAGCAAACAGTGCCACGCAGGAACCTGACAAAACGTTTGCCTCTGACTGAAAAGCTCTTCAGAAATTTGGTCTTATCAGCAGCTACACAGCCTCCTCAGCATGAAGGCATCAGCTGAAAGAATGTATTTTAAGTGATAAAAATGTGATTTTTTTTTTTCTTTAACTGTTAACAATTAACAAGGAAATAGTCTCCTGTTCTGAAATGAAAAGTAAAAGAAATCCTGGAGCACGCAGAGATGTGAAAATGTAAGAAAGCTTAGGTGAGCTGAGGATGATGCTGGCTCCTTGACTAGCAGTGTATCTTTGCCTCACAAAAGGTAGGGAGCTTGAGGTGGGAGTGGACCATCTGCTTCCAGCTAATATGTGCTGCTTCCACCAGGTAGCTGTCAGACCACAAATTTTACGTAATGGTTACTTTTTGCTGTTGCTGCTGTTTGCAAAGCTTGTCACATCAGAGCAATGGACATTACAAGGGAGGCTGGAGAGAGGACGAGGTGTGACCCAAAGCTGTGAGCTGACAGCACTACAGTAGAAGGAAGAAACACAGCAAGAATGCACAGGTATCCTCGTGTCAGGTCTGTGTGCATTAGTTACACCTATCTGTTGGCCAAACTAGGGCTGCACTGTTTTCCTGGCTGTCCAGAAGCCTAAAGGTCTCAGATCTACAGCCTTTGGTACTAGTGAGCACACAGCTCAACTCCTGACCAAGTTTAGGGCATTCGTTATCAGCAGGTAGGTGTCTCTTGTGGCAACAACTGAGTTGTCTTTTTAAAAAGCCCCTGAAAGTTCTTAATTATGGGGTTTCCAATATGCAAACCCCAAGAATTCATCTTTAGAAAAGAAGCAATTAAAGTGATTATGTGGTATTTTAGCTGAGCACCTCCCACGCTTTTCTTTTTTCATGTGATGTGCACAAAGTACAAGCTAGAAAGTTCTGTATTGTAGTTCCTTGACACTGTTCCTTGACAAACCACTTCATGGGGACAAGACCACATTAATAGCTGTAAAAGTGAAAAAGGAGCCAGGATCAGACAATGCTGAACTTCTTTTTCTTCTTGTATGTTGTAATTTTCAAATAACCAGCATAGGCCGGAAGCGTTTTGTTCAAATCTACAGTGGGTCTATTTAAAAGTCAATATTTATCAACTCTTATTATTCGAATTTGCAATTCCAATTCTTATTTGATCTCCACTATTCATTATACAGAGCATAAAATAATTTTATGATAAAATTAGCTGCTAAATAACATCTATAAACACCAAAAAACATTGAACGAAAGTCCTCTGCAGGGAACACGATTAGCTTATGTTACTCTTGGCAAGCCACTTGAGATTTATGTCAAGTTTTAAAAACTGGGTGTCTCCTGTTCAGCTCCTTAAATTTGCACTTAGCTCTTTCCACTCAGGCTATAAACTTTTGACTACAAAAAAATCTATTTCAAGGTTAGAGCAGCCTGAATTATTATTTGTCAATAAGATATTTCTCACATGGCACATCCACCTCCTTCCTCTGTGTTAATCATTTGCCAGAATCACAGAATCGTGACTCAAAAAGATATGCTGTGCTCAGGGTGGGTCATCTGCAACCCATGGACCAGACCTTGCCTCTGGTGTGGCCCAGGGTGCCCTGTTGCTTTTCTCTTGTGACCAGGAGCCTTGTGCCTTGATGTAGGAAAGAACAGCTCAGAACTGTGATGATATGGTGATGAAATATATTCATACCTGGCCATGGGCTAACTTCTTATCCCCACAATGTGTCCTGAGGTGGGACTGCTACTCCATGGTTTCAGAAGATGACTTGCAGAGCCATCTCATACAGGCATGGATTATTGGAATAAGGGGCAAAATGTGACTGTCGGGTTGTTTCCAATTGTTTTATTGCTTTGTTACGTGTGTGTTGGGTGACATTACAAGGTCTGCTGCCAAATTTCACACTCTCTTCCCCCAAACCCAAACAGAAGCCCTATTAGCTCTCACAGAAATGGGAACTGGTCCATAACAACGCTGGGCTAGACAAACACATCTAATGAGGACTAGTAAGTGACTTCTTTTGCATTTGCCTTCTACCAAGTTGTCCACATATTTCAAACTTTGTTAGGTTTTCATGAATTAGCATTTCTTAAAGTCCTTACAAAGGACAAGGAAAACAACACCACAAACATGGGATTATTTGTGACTCCCCTATTGTTCTATGCCATCAGCTCTGCCCAATTGGCCATGACAGTCTTTGCTCAGAGTGCTCTCATAGTCTCACTGGATCTGGGCAGCTTTGCTTTCTCCGAGGCCATCAGGGCTGCAGAATCTGGATGCACTGCAGGCTGAACCAGGGGAAAAAAACACAAAGAGCACGTGAGCACCCTAAAGTAGAACTAGTCCTGTCTAACCAACTACTGCTGCAGGCTATTTTGTCAGTAAAAGAGAACTGAAAAACAAGCATAAATGGACTTATGAACAATGAATAATCTACAGCAAGCTGCAGGCAGAACTAATCCTACCTCCTGACTGTGAAAACAAGCTCACTTAAAGCAAAAAATACTAACTGTGAAGATCTCTTCCACCAACAACACACAGATTACATTAACAGAGAGCAACATAATACAGCTAAAATAACCTTACAGACACCTTATTTAGACTCAACGTTTAGCTTCCGTTAAGAAACTTCTGAAAATCCTATGGGGGAACGGGGGTTCATTTACATTTAAAATAAGATTGGCATTGGGCTAATTTCAGCATTTCTTCATATAGCCCAGATGCTGTACTTTTATATTCTTCATGACGCAGGAAACAAAACAAGCCAAAGTAACAAATAAACAAACACTCTAGGTCATACAAAGATTAAGTGATGTACAAAGAGTAAGTACATGCTAGGAAATACATCTGCTAGTGAAGATTCTTGCTTTCTTAAAAACAAAAGAAATCACTGTGACAGTCGTTAAATGAGAAAGAGAGTGCAAGTTTATGCAGCCACTCTCTGTGAGGTATTAATCAATCAGGTATTAATCAACACCATCTTCCTTACATCACACTTTCAGATAGCCTTCTTAATCTATAAATCATTAGGAGTCCTGTGGGAATTAATGACACTAAGATATATGTGAAAGAAATCTGTGTTCCTAAATACATGTGTGTGGGAGCAACTCTATTCCATGGAGTAACTTGAAAAAGCAAATAAAGCGAAAATCCTCACTTACAGGAGAAAATGTGTAAAGTCTTCTGTGTGCTTAAGGTTCAGAGGTGGCAGGGGCATTCCTATAAACTTTTCTTCTTGAAACCTTCTGATTAACAGATTTCTAATGCAAAACACTGTAAAATGATTCCCAGGAATGCTTTTTGTGGCCTCTCTTTTTGCAGATGCAGTGCAAGTACCTTGGATGGTAGATTTTGTGAGACATTTAGACTTTCCTCAGACAGGTTGTCAGGAAGATAAAGCACTCTCAAGTCCATACCAATGAGCACTTCTCAGTCATAGCAGTCATAGCAGATTGCACTTAGTACGCATATTTTATACCAGGCAATTAAATGCAGTTACCCAAATGAATACAGAAGTCGGTTATATATTGTGCATCAATTATCACAGGCGATGAATGCTGTGAGACAAAGAAATTAACACAACATAAAACTAATTCAATAACACAGCAGATTGCTAAGTTAAAATCCTACCCTTTAGATATCCATAACACCACAGAAAATGAATTACGACATGGAGTGAAGCTGATTAAATGCACCATGCTAACGAGGCTATGTGGAGTGCTGGGTGAGAGGACAGCCCCAGGATGCATGGAGGAGGTTCTGCGTACTGCTCTGACACCGACCTGCTTGGTGACCTTGAGTCATTTTGCCTCTTTGTCTCGTTTTAGTGACCACTAAAACCTTCAAGGAAAAGTCTGATCCCATCAACCTTTTGAAACCTGAGTCTACAAGCTGCAAAGACATTAAATAATACTGGTGCCAGTTCTCAAGACAATGCACATGGACAGCGGTGATGTGGTATCTTGTTATATCTGGCAAGTTTTTCACTTCTTACAAGAACATGTGCAAAACGTTCGTTGCTGCTGACTGTGATTCACAGGACATGGTCATAACGTTGGTCACACTCCACCTGACCTGTCAAAGTACAGGCCATTTAGGCTCCAGCTGTATTCTAAAATACATCAAGTGTTTATGCTGGAATATCCCTGTATCACTTCTAGAGATGCTGAAAGGACCCCCAATAGAGAACAAAGAAAAATGAAGACGAGATAGGCAAGGATTTGATGAGAATCCTTGTTCACATCCTCCTGACCATCTCTGGGTGAAGAACACTGTGGGTAGTAGCAATGAACGTGATATGTTTTTAGCATGGTTATCCTGCCTGGAGTGCATGCAAAGAAAGAACATATCCAATGTGACTCTAAAGATGGCTTTAAAAGAATCATAGAATCACAAAATAATTTGAATTGGAAGAGAATTTTAAAGGCCATCTGGTCCAACTTCCCTTGCAGTGAACAGGGACACCTGCAGCTAGATCAGGTTCTCAGAGCCTCCTCCAGCCTGACCTAGAATGCCTCCAGGGACAGAGCATCCACCACCTCTCTGGGCAACCTATGCCAATGCTTTACCTATAGCGTTGCATATGCATCATATGACAAAGGGGAATTGTCTCACGTTTTTGCATGGTTAATGATATTTTAAGAGATAAAAAAAACCTTCTCCTAAATTCCAAACTGAAGGAGAAGAGTCTTCAAGCTAAAATTTGCATGAAGCGTTTACAAATCCAATAAACAAAATAGGTGAGGTATCAGAACATTTTGGAAGATGTCTTATTTTCTGGGATGCAGACCTAACTTAGGTAGATAATGTGTTCTCCAGCCTTCTGCAGCTCAATCAGAGAAAGGTCAGTTGTTTTCCAGTGTTTCCAGGGAGTCACCTTATTTATCTGGCTTTGTCAGTCAGTCTTCCTCCTAAAATTCCTCCTATGATTTCCTAAAATCCTCCTGTGATTTCCATGATTCAAACCAAAAGCAAAGACTGATTTTGCAGGAATTGGCACTTGCCTTAACAGAACAGCTTTATTAGACACAAGTCAGTGAAAATAAGCATGGTCCTACCCTTAGTACCTAAATGGGATCCTGGCTATGTGTTCACTTACATAATACTTCAGATTTTTTGTACTGTGAATGAATTGTAACACCTATGCTCATTCTAGATTGTGCCACTAAAAAACAACACTGTCATCTTATAAACTTACAAAACATATTCTGTGGCATTAGAGATTTCACTTTTCAATATGTAACACCAGATATGTGTGTTTTGACATGTTTACATAGGATCCTCTCCACCAATTCTCACTGAAAAACAGTTAATGGGTAAATCATGGCTATAGTGATAGGACTATGACAACTTAGAGAAAATAATATACTTACAGTTTAAATTCAACAAATCTAATGTGCACAAAACATTTTCTGTAAGAACAGCTCGTCCAAGATGCTGCATTACTAAATCCTCTGCCCCAGCACTTTTTGAAGATAATACATAGAATGCACAAAACCCAGATTTCCCTCGGAAAGCAGAACACTGAGTTATTTCAATAGTAAAAAAAATTAAAACAGAAGTCTCCTAGATAAACAGGTGTGCTATCACAATGCTTGTTGAAGGTCACCCAGTAACATTTCATGCTAAACCCCGATCTTCACTGGCATCACAGAGTAAAGTCTTAGCAAGTCATAAACACACTTTCTCTTTTGTGTACTTAAGCAGCTGCAGTCTGAACATGCTGAAGTCTATAAATAACAGAATCTGGAGGCACATTAAGCAAAGCATTATAGAAGTCCAGCTTAGTGATAAAAAAGCATATGCAGTACCGAAATCATCTGGATGAAAAAAAAAGAGAAAGCAACTTCTCTAGCTCACAGTGCAGGCATAGCCATCATAAATGCAAGTCTGATTACTACTCAAACACAAAATTCCGTTGTGAATTGCTGATTGTGCCTCCATCTCTCACTCTGTCTGATTTGAAAATGTGAATCACTTGCTTCACATTTAAGAGGACAGTTGCCTCTAAAACCAACGTTTCCTTATCCATTTTGCATTTTAAGAATTTATTATCGCAAATAAAATATTTTAATTACTAACAACAATATTTTAAAATTAGTCCTTGTATCAATCTCTTTTCTACTAAATGCCACCACCTGCTTTAGCAGCATGACATCCCACCACTGCACTTCAGACAGAAGGCATCCAAAGCACGTCTTGAGCAAACAGACTTCAGTAATTTTGCAGGACAGCTGAATACTGAAATCACAGAATTGCAGTGGTTGGAAAGGACCTCAAGAAATCATTGAGTCCAACCCCCTGCTAAAGCAGGTACCCTACAGTAGGTCACACAGGTAGGCATCCAGATGGGTCTTGAATATCTCCATAGAAGGAAACTCCACCATTTCTCTGGGCAGCCTGATCCAGTGCTCCATCAACTTTACTATAAATAACAAGTCCTTTGTATGTTTGCCTAGAACCTCCTGTGTTCAAGTTTTAGGCAATTAGTCCTTGTTCTGTTTGAGCCTCGTCTCATCCATTTGCCTCCTATCTCCCTTCAGATATTTATAGACATTAATCAGATCCTCCCTTAGTCTTCTAACCTGAAGAGACCCAGGTTACTCAGCTTTTCTTCATACAGGAGATGCTCCATGCCCTTTATCATCTTTGTGGCCCTCTACTGGACTCTTCCTAGGAGATCCCTATCTGTTTTGAACACAGTATTCTAAACGTGGCCTCACTAGAGCAGAGTAGAAGAGGAGGATCGCCTCCCTCAACCTGCTGGCCACATTCTTATGCTCCCCAGGATATCATTGGTCTTCTTGGCCACTGCTGACTCACGGTCAACCTGTTGTCCATTGAAACACACAGTCCATCCCTCTCTAGTAGGTCATCCCCTAACCTGTACTGAAGCATATGGTTATTCCCCTCCAGGTCCCAGAATGCCTCCTTGATGTCACAAGGCACCTGGAGCAGTCATTATACATGCACTACACACGCTGTTTCTTCTCTCTTTGGGCTTGATGGAACACCTACACAAATGTGCCAAACATCACATTCCTTTTCCACTCTAGCCTCCTACCTGGTACTTAACTAATGCTACTTCAGGCAGGTGCAATACAAAGGGCTGTTTTACTAAAAAAAGAAATTCAGGAAGAGGAAAAAATGGAGAAACTCTGGGATGCCCTTCCAGGAAGAACACTGTAACTTACTCCCATGCCACCTGCTGAAAACATGCAGTTTGATGGGTAAGCCCTACCTGTGAAAGGCTTCCAAGGATGGCATCACACAGTCCACCAGAGTGAGGCAGAAAATCCTTGATACTGAATTTCCAAATGGAAAAATGCTGCTCTCCGAGCACAAGAAGACCGGAAGACAGTTGAGTTTCATATGGCAATATTATGTATGGAAAATCTATTTTAAGTAACTTTTTAAAAGTTTCTAGAACACATTCATTATCATTTTTCTTTTCCTCCACAGGCTGTATAATTCAACTCCTGTCTTCTCAGGCAATTTCATGGAAAAAAATATCCTTGTCAATCAAAGCATTTTCATATTTTTTAAATATGCTTTTATTGTTGCACCAAATTGTGACAAAAGTTAACATCTGAATGTCCTTGCTTAAGTGCCTGGGGTGACCTGCAGAGCACTTTTGTACAACATAATAAAGCAATCAATATTTTATGTAAGACCACCACATATTCTCTCAGTGACATGCTAAGTGAAACGCTGGAAGAGAGGTTTAGCCTTGTTTTGTTAGTTCTAATTCAAGGTTTCAGGTGATAAATTCTTCTCACTAGAAAAACACACTATCTCTTCTATCAAACTATATCTTTCCTCTCTCCAAAAGCAGCCATCATTACTTAGAACATCACACTCAGGATCTTTTTTTCCAACTATAAACTCTGAATTGTGCTCCCTGGTCTCATTTATCTTGTATTCCTTCCACTCCTCTTTGTGTGTCGCCTGTTCTTCTCCATTTACCTCAGAATTTTCCTCTTTGATTTTCCTTGATTATTTCTTTTTGTTTGTTTCCACCCATTGAGTTCATGCTTTGTCTTATAACAAAGGCACGTTTCTTGCCCAAGTCTGCCCTGGGACATTCCCTCATCCAAATATCTCTTCGCTATGCAGGATCAGTATAATACATTATACTGCTGTTTCAGTTACAGAAGGAAGGATTAATCTCACCGTGTCTGGGGCCCTGGGCAGCCTGGTCTAGTATTAAATATGGATGTTGGTGGCCCTGCCTGCAGCATAGGGGTTGGAGTTTGATGACCCTTGAGGTCCCTTCCAACCAAAGCCATTCTATGATTCTATGATTCTATGTCTATACAGATGTCTATATCCGAACTGTCCTGACACCACCAATCCCAACAGTAAGAACCAGGTGTCCTGATTCAGGCACCTACCTCACCATGCAGTGAAACACACTTCAGAGATGCTCCTCTCCCTTTTTGTCTAGAAACTTACACTTTAGCTTTGAGTATGGATATTTGCTTCAGACACTCATTGGTCAGATACCAATGAGATAAGAGGATCTGGGTCAAGCAGGACTCAGCCCCAAGGGACACAACTCCTGCTCCCATCCTTTGCCTGTCTGGTAAGTCCAGCACAGTGAGGCTCAGGAGAACAGAAATCATGAGTCAGCAAGCAGAAAACATGAGAAAGTCCCTATATATAGACACATACATATATTTAGAGAGAGAGATGACTTTCTGATTTTTTTCCTGCCTGTCCCCAGTGAATATGCCAACACATGACTATCAGTGTTTGACAACGGGAACTGCCCACTCATACACACTTCCTACTACTGTGTTGTCCTACATCTGTCTGTTCTCTGGAGAGAGAACTCATTCTGCCCCTTTTCTTCCCACTTGCAAATGAATCCTACCTCCTCAGCCCTATTTCTTTCTCTGACGCTTAACTTCTTTGCACCTCACAGCTCCTATCTTAAAAACCAGTGTGTGATCACACACCCCTTTCAGCAACCAGGGTCCCCTTATTTACAGACATCAGCCTCAATCAGGCAGCAAATGGCTTTATCTTTTGTTTTGGAGCAGCACTCCTCAGTGAATAGATGGTGACAACAGCTGTGTGGACTTTCACTACATTCTTTTGCTTCTCCCATCCTGGTTGTTGTAGGTAAATAAGATGAATCAAGAAGGTTTTCCACTTATCTCAGGGTACAGCAGAGCTTCCAGGCTCTTTGTGCTTCCTTGTACCCATTAGCTTTCAGCAGAGGCTGAATTACATTGCAAAGCAGAGCCAGGAATTTCTGCCCGTTTTCTGAACAATTATGTGTGGAATCACCAAGAAGTTACTACAGGGCTGCAAAAAGAAATATCACGTGCTCTATTTCTGTGTTTTTTTTTTCCCCAGGACACTTGGACACCCTCTTCCACTGAGGGAGAGTCAATCCCATATGTAACATGAGATAGGATCAGGAGAACAGCAGCAACTGTGGTAGAATCAAGCTACAAAAAACCACACTGGGGATTTTTTCCTTTATAACAGGCTTCCTGGGGTGGGGGCAGATGGGGCTCCAGCTGCAGATCATGCTGGGTATGATGGTGCTAAAAGCCCTCCCTCCTGTCAGCGCATTCTGCTGTACCTTTGGTGGCTAACAACCTCCTCAACTCCTTTCCCTCAAAATGCTGTCTCATGCATGCTTACCATTTTCAGTTATAAATCTTCAGGGCAGGAAATCATGTGGATTTTCCTTAAGCAGGGCTAAAACCTCCTAGAGCCCTGGCATTCCTTGTTCTGTCACTGGGCTGATGTTGGCTTCAGCCAGGAGCCCCCACAGGAATGCCTGTGAGCCCCAGCTTCATGGGCAAGGCCACTCAACTGCCAGTTTCTACACCTCATGTAGCAGGCTTTCAGCAGTTCAGGCATTTAAGATGCAATTGTGACAAAAAAGCAGGAATACTGATGATGATATCCTCTTCCTCCCTGTGCAAGCCTTCCACCCCTTTCACATTGCTAATAATCCTTAATAAACTCTTCCTTTAATAAACTCACCCTTTTCCAAAGTCTTATGCATTTATCTGTCCTGTCTTATTTGAACTGTGAACTTTTCAGGATAGAGAATTTGCCTCTATCTGTGCTGGCAAAGTACATTGTAAATTTACTGCAGTATATAACCATTTTCTAATAACAAGGGCAATAACAACCCATTTACTGTAATACAATATTTCCAGCCTTCCCTATACAATCAGTGAAGCCTTCCCTGTACAACCCAAAGTCAACAAGAAGACCAAAGGTTTGCAGAAACCTCTAATTGTGAAGCAGAAGCCATGAAGTCGTTGTGTGAAACTTTAGTAAATTAGTTACTTATATTCATAAATAGCATTTGTTGCTGCAGTAAAAATCACTGCAAATTGGCCCTCTGGAAAACATAAAGCAGAATGTAACCAGTGTAAACTAGTAGAACACTGCTTAAGGTGTAGTATGAGGGTCACAGATGGCCTGCTAGTTACTTTTTAAACAAATGCAATGTTAGTACTTCCACTGTGACATTATGAATAAAGAATGTGGCCTGCAGCTATGAATATGGTAACTGATGGCTTTGGACTTGTTTGCTTATATTGTCATCCAGCAAATTTCTGCCCTGTGCTCTCCTGGGACCAAACCTTTACTTCACCCCTTGAACATGCAGGAGACACAGCCAGTGTAGCCAGGGTGCAGCGGGAGGCAGCAGTTCCCCCAGCACAGCTGGATGGCCACTACTCAATAGTCTTTCCATAGCAGCACCAAGCCCTCATGGCACATACGAGAGGCACTGGGGCAGTGTCCATGCTTTTTCAGCACCATCTCTGCTCATGTGGTTTGTTTTGTTTTAAGCTTAACCAAGGTGTCGTATTAATCACAGTAACTGTGATGATGCAGGATATTAAACCAACTGCAGCATAGACTGTCCTTGTTTGTCCAGGTGAAACTATATCAGATGCAAAGCAGCTGCACACAGAGACAAAACCCCATCCTTTGAATTTACTGTCTAGATAGACAACATTTTGTGAGACTGGTGTATTTCTGTCTAAAACACATGGTTTGATTTAGGAGAGCCTGTATGACACTAGTGGCCTTTGACATGTAAGTGGACAGGTGAAATGACCTCCATGTACCTTCTTGCCTGAAGCTCAGTGCAACAGCAAATAGAGCAGTTTGAATGGGTTCCATTTGTTATTCTTTTAATTGCCCACTAATAATTCTTTCAGTGGGGAAGAATAATAGTGCCTTCTATCTCTGTGTATCTTCTAAAATACCCTAAATTGCAGTTCAACTGAAACAAATAAGGGGTATTCTGTCCTTTAAAAATAGAAAAGCAAGTGGATGAGGATACCATTCCTCATACAGCTCTGCAACAAACTTTGGGAATGTCTTTTAAACTGCCTTTGCCTTGACACCCCCAACCCATGAAATGGAGTGACAATACTTTCTTTACTTTGTTAATTTTGCTTAGTCTGGCTGTTCTCTGCTTATGGGGTATATTCAGCATCACAGGACCATTACCTGTGCCTGCGAATAACACAGGATTGCATTACCTTGAAGAATACTATTTCCTAGAAGCAATTAAGCAAAAGCAAACTAGAACAAACAAACAAGAGATAATGCAGGACATTAGGAAGTATTACTTTTCAGAAAGGGTGGTCAGGCACTGGAATGGACTGCCCAGGGAGGTGGTGGAGTCACCGACCCTGGGGGTGTTCAAGGAAAGGCTGGATGTTGTGTTGAGGGACATGGTTTAGTGGGAGCTATTGGGAATAGGTGAACGGTTGGACTGGGTGATCTTTTAGGTCTTTTCCAACCTTGGTGATTCTATGATTCTGTATAAATATACACACATATTTAATGGAATCTCTATCTGAATGTGAAGAAAATGGCAAGTTCCCTTTAAAAGAACTTGCAATGAAATTCACACTCTGTCAGGTGTAAATTACAGCCTGTATCTCATCTTGTTCTATCTACAGCCTCTTTCTTAGTCATGCATAGCAGCAGCGTACAAAAATATTTCCCGCATGTGATCAAGCAAGCATGGGCACATAAGATGCAAAGAAAATACAAAACTTTAGAAGAATTGTTTACTGGGATCCTAAAAGAAAATGGAAAGTTTGTAATCACACCCTTTCTCAATCAGATAATTGATTTACAGTAAGGATGCTTGGGAACGCAGTTCTAATAGATCTATACAAGTATTTCCCTGAGGAACTTAAAGGGAATAGAAGTAGCTAGAAAGAATTAAAAAAAAAAAAATTGCCCAGGAAAATTACTGTATTCTGTAATCAGAGACACAGTAGATCACTTGAATTAAATTCTCATTGTAATAGAGCTCAATAGAATAGATCTCAATAGAATAGCATGGGAGATACGCTTTTCATATTTTTTTCCCACTGTTTTTATACAATACCTTCTGAATGCATGCACTTCTTGACATCTAATAGATAATTATGGGCAAATATATGTATGCCATACCAAAATCTGCAGACAGACAGTTTTATCTGTGCTCCTCTTTGAAGTGGTGAACTCCTCCCTGAGTCCCATGGGTTAGTGACATTGCAAAGTGCATCAGTGACACACAGTAAAGCATCACCAGGTTTGGGAAGAGTCACCAGATGGAGCTGTAGCACATTGCTGTGTTAGTGCATATTTCAGGGTGCAAACAAGATTTCAGCCTTTGTAGAAATGCAAAGTTGTTAATCAGTTAAAATGAATCATAGAATCACATGAGTTGGAATGGAACCTCTAAAGATCACCTAGTCCAAAGCCCTTGCAATGAACAGACACCTACAGATAGATCAGGTGCTCAAAGCCTCATCCAGACTGACCTTGAATGTGTCCAAGGATGGGGCATCAACCACCTCTCTGGGCAACCTCTTCCATGGCCTCACTATCCTTATAAAAACTTTACGTCCACTCTAAATCTTCTCTTAGTTTGAATCCATTTCCCCTTGTCCTATAAAAAAAAAATGTTGTTACTCTTCTTTAGGACAACTGTGGCTGGCAGATAGGGGTAAACATATTCAGTATAATTACGTACTCAGGAATGCCTGGGCTAGGAAATTCTCTTTAAGTTGTCAGTTCCCCTTTTCTCAGGAATAGTTTAAAAAGTCTTCATTGATAAGTGACTTACAGACAGATTACCAGTTTGAGAAGTCTTGATGTGTGCCACAGCTCAGAGCAGAAGCAACAATTTCAAGGTGTTTATCGAAGCACTTCCTCAGGTTACTCAAGTTAAAATTTTGCTTGATAAGTGCATGATTAAAACGGACTCATGTGGTTTCCCAGTGACTGAAGAGATGCCATAGCAGCTACAAGTTGACTATAGATTCTCTGAAGAATATGCAGATAAGCTGCAGATTATTTCATTGTCTCTACTACAGACCTTGCACTTACTAGGATAAAGTGATAAAAATTTTACCCTTGGTTTCCTTCTCATCCACATCCGGGCCAGTAAATTACCCTTAGCTAGGGACCATGCATGTTGCTAAGTGGGTTTTATTAGAGGAAAGATCTATATTCTGTCTCATCTCAGTTATACTAAGATTCATGTATGCAGATCCATCACTGAGAATGGCCTGGCCTCTGTTATCATTAATTGAAGCATATTAAGAGACTTGGCAGAAAAAAAAAATCCAAATTTGAAATGTCAAGAGACAGATCCATCTAGTTTCACATCCTGTTGTTATAATATACCTTAATTACAGTTAATTAGGAGATATTGTTCCTGGTGGAAGAGCATCTGAGGCAGCTTTTGTGGCTGATTAAACACTGAACAGGATCGGATGCATTTGTTGAGTGCAGGATCTGTTTATTATGAGTTTACATACATCTCCATCTAGAGTATCGTTTCTGTTGCATAGCAAAACAAAAGAAAGTCACAGGCCAAAAATACTTCCCTTGTTTCATCATGCTTTCAAATTCCCAGCTGTCTTCTTAAATTTTTCTGCTGCTGGCCCCTTAGGACTCTACAGCATGATCCAACTCCCACTGAAGTCAATCAGATCCTTCTCAGTTTGCTTGCGCTGAGCCACATCAGATCCAAAATGAACAGCAGGTAGGGAAAGGGGCTGATGGAAAACAACAGTTTATGTATGGACTGTATGTATGTATAGTACGTGTATGAACTTCTGGGGAAACACAGTGTGTTTGGACATAATGTCACTGAGGGTTCTGATACCATTTGTAAAAGAGCAATCTTTGATTTGTTGGAGGTGTGTGATTAGCTGGAATCCTTTCCTCGTACGGCGCGAAACACCAAAAGTGGAAATCCAGACTGAATGCATGAGCTCAACTTGTGCTAGCATCAATAAGATTTCTGCACACTCATCGATCTGTGACTGCATGTGACCCTGAAATATGTTTTGCTAGGATGCCTCAGATCATTGCTCATGCCTGGAATAGAAATGACAGGATTGGATTTATCACTGAAAAGTAAGCAGTGCATGTCTTCTGCCTGAAGGTTAACCAATTTAGCATTTGTTTAGTAATCTTTTTTTCTCACTTAAAGAAGAAGAAAGAAAGAGTAACACTGTTGGTTGGATTACACATAAGAGAGAAAGTCTTGTTTGCTGTAAAATCCGTGCATACTGGATTCCAAAACACTCCTTTACTGTGAATGGAAATAACTGTGATAAAACATTTGCTATTTACTCTTTAGTGCAACTAAATTCTTTGGGCAGAGGATATTATTAAAAAAAAAACAACACCCAAAACTACTCTTTTTATGCATTTTTTTCCATTCTCAGTGATGGATTTTATCTTTGATATGAGATCCAGCTATTTAACTAGCTCTCACCACTTCTCCCATGAATTGTTTATACAGCAACTTGGCAGCATCATTTGCATATCACAGGAAAGATCCCATTACATGTTCCCAGAGGTGCGGTTTCACCGGCTTTATCACTTTCTGCCACCTATGCATATCCCTGAAGCAGAGTGTCTGGTTAATCCAGAAAGGCATTTCTTGGCTGCCAAAGGTAATTAAACATTAATGGTGCAGCTACAAAACTTTCAGTCACTCAAAACTTATCTCTCCATTGTCTTCTGTAAACACAATACCTAAAAAAGATATTTATCTTTTCATGCAAATTGTCCTGCCATGAGAAGATCACAGAGTATTGCCCTTACTGTTGCCCTTACTCAGCCGTTGTAGGGTTCACCTGAAATAATTAGACAAGGAACAAAGACACAAAAAAAGAAAAGCTGAAAAGAAAGAAAACCTGTAAGCAGTGTAACTGCAAGAGAAGAGCTGAAGACTTGAGTCTGGACATTACATTTCGCTCTGCAGATGGCTGGTCATGACTGATGGGGAGAATGGCTCTAAGTGAGGGCTACTTTCTTGGTCATGAAAAGATCATGTTTGAGTGTGCTCTAGATTATCCTTCACCCATTGCATGAAGCATGAAAAAGTGACAGAGAGATAAGTTCCATTCAGAGGAACTCTTATTCCAAGAACGTTCCCAGTAGCACCAAAACCACAGAGGAGCACACAACAGAAAAAAAGAGAAGCAAGATCCACATAGGCACCACAGTAAAACATCTACAAATTTCTCTGCACAAAGCATTGTTGATGTCTCCCCTGTAGGCAGACTGGCAGACTTGTGCTTTCAAATAGTCAATCAACATGTATTTGGGAGAAACAAACACTGCAGGTACCAAATCCTGTTACCTTTGACACTCCCTGCAAATCCATCTTGCAGTAAAAGTCTACATCCATGAAATTTCAGAAATGCAAACTCAGTTGGGGTGAAATTTGGAGTCTGAAGTGTAGCACAGGCTTACTACCAAAGCCACCTCAGAAAGTACTCAAGGCAACGGGAGTAATGTCCATCAATATCTGCTCCTGCACCTTCCTCCCTAGCAGTCTGACAAACACACAAAATCCCTAATGCCACCAAAGGCTGGAAGGTAGAGCAGGGGTTGACTACTAACAGGGTATTGGGTCAGCAGCCTTTGAGTCACAAAATCAACCTCAGTGCACAGTGATTGAAACCTGTTATCCTCCCACAGCCTGGGACTGCGTTGTACAGTGTGATTGCTGGCAGTCACAGTGACAGAGCGATAGGCAGTTTAAGCACAGCTGTCCCCTCAGGTTCAGGGACAGCCTGGTTGGCAGTCAGGAAAATGGGAGCTGCTCCTTCTTGTTTAAAAGAGAGCATTTAGTTTTCAAGCCTGTCAGCATGATCCTTTTTGAACACACTGTGTTTACTGACACGCCACCCCGACATTTTGGTTTAGTAGTTCAAAGAGGAAAAAAAAAAGAAGAAACAAGAGGTAAGGTTATGAAACCAAATATGATATTTTCTGCATTTCTCCCACTGAGTCCTGGAAGCTCAAAACACCGCAGCGCTGTGTCAGTGCACAAAAACCAAAAAATGGAACTGACCTGGACTTCGTGGTTCAAGTGTGCAGTGGCAGGGATCCCGGTACTACTTCCAAATTCAACACTCGAATAAACACAGTTGTAGTTTCCTGAAGTGGATGCTTTTAATGCAATCTGAAAGGGGTGAGAGAGAGGGCATGCTCCTGAAGCCTATATTTCTTAGGCAGAAACAACTCTGCCTGGAGAAAGCCAGCTTGTGATGGTTTGCTATTAAGACCGTATGGTAGACAGAGAGCGTCTTTGAGTTCACATACTTAACGCTCAGTGGTGTGTCTGCAGAATGGCAGGAAATAAACAGAGTGAGGTGGGGTTAACCGGAGACCTGCTGGCTAAGACCTACATGCCTAGGAGCAGGAGGAGGGGAGCTGTGAGGTCAGGTGCTGTTGAGTTATTAGGAATCAGCCACAGAGCTGCCAGGCACAGCAATATCTGTCACAACCTGTAGCACTTCCTATCAACATTCCACCACTTCTCCAATCTGTTTCCCATTTCATCCCAATTCCCTGTCAGGAAAGAGAAGTGCTGTTCAAGGAGGGAGCAAAGGAGGCATGGGGCAGAATGTGAGCCACCCAGTCCAGATGTGAGGACAGCATGAGGGCAGGGAAGGCAGCTGAACATTGCATCTGGAGATACGCAGGGGAAGAAGGAGCAAAGCCAACCTTTAGAAAGATCCCATTCAGTAAAAGGATATAGCAAAAATTTGCTGGAAGATCTTCATAAGTGCCTACCTTGGCAGAAATCAGATAGAGGGGAATAGTCTGCTAGCAATCCTCTAAATAACTTTCCTCAGAGAAAGAAATGGGGCACTGTTCCTCCAAACCAACTTTGTAACAGAACTACTGAGAACTTTACTGGAAAAAACCCTTTGTAATGAGTAATCATACTATTAGGCATAGTGTATTGTTGCAGTTGCATACATTTGTTGTGTACAGAGTGTTCATAGATGCTAACCTGGCCAATTTCTTAACTCTTGATACTTATTTTATGCTTGTAAAATAAAATGGCATCATTCTATCTTAACTGGAAGAGGGAGTACATTTATAAATGGTGTAGAATTACTTGCTAATGCTATTAGATTTTCTGTATCTGCTTATAGAAGGGACAGGAGGGCGATGGATGAAGCTTTCCGTGTAAAACCACAAAGAAGAAAACCAGAAAGAAGGCTTTGTTTTCAGCATGTTTAAATTGTTCAAATGACCGGAATCGGTTGCCTTGGAAGCAGATCTGCAGCTGAATGAAACCTTTCACCTGTCCAACATATGAGATATTTACTATCTGAGGGTGACCAGAGATTGAATAAAGCCAGACATACAATGCAAAAAACAGACCCTGGCTCATCCCCACCATGAATTTCACAAGTCCTCTGGCAGCCAGATTAGATTTGGCCACAGAGAGGGGGAAGTGGGCTCAATAGCAGTACTGGCTGTGAGAAGAAATAAATCACGTAGAAGTAACATCTTAACTTTGTATTCATTTCAGTAGGGTTCAGTAGGTTGCTGATGCTCCTCCTGTACCCTGCTCAATAAAGCAGCAAACTGTTATAAAGTTCCAATTAGAGAGAGGAGCTCGCACACTTTAGATAATTATTTCTCCAATTAATTATTCTTGGCCACTTGTTTCCCCATAAAATTTGCCCAGTGTTTTTGCCTTGTGGAATTTGTTTGATTTCTTTTTTTTTTTTTTTGGTTCTTTTTTTTTCCTTTCCTTTTCTCTTGTGTAGGTTGGAATTAATTTATGATTGGACTGAAACTTGGCAGAGATCCAGACACAACAATCTGAAAAATGTTAGTACTAAAATTCAATGATGGGATTCCTGGTTTATTTTATCTCAGAGACTCCCTGAAAATTTTGTCCGACACAATGGAGCACAGTAGATGCACAGGTGCGTATGTAATCCAGTTCACTCTATTTTTCAGGAAAAATACACTTTTGACATTTCAGTTGCTGCAGACATAACCCTGACTACGAACAAAAGCCAGATCCACTATTTAAGAACGTGATGTGTTTTTTGCATAGCTGCTTTCAGCAGAGAATCATGTTTTACAAGAACCTTGACATTTTCGCCCTTTATTATATATATATATATTTTTTTTTCATCGGAAAATTCAGATTTCCAAGGCCTTTGGTGTCCTTACTATGGCTAGATGCGTTTTATGCTTGCATTCAAGAGATGTTGAAATTGTCTAATTAAGATAAGAAGTAAAAATACAGATTGAAGTCCAAGGTTCTCATCTCCTATACTCTACCACAATAAAGTAAAATATTTGTGCTAACTCTATATGTATATGTGTGCATGTGTAAACTGAAAAGTTGCAGAGAGTTAACATGCAATACCAAAATATCCTTCCAGTTCGTGCTGCTTCCTTATCACACTCCACTTGGCAATTTCATGAAGATTTTAGCAGTAAATATTGGAACAGATAACATCATTTCCAGGCAGGGCTGCAGGCTTCTGGGTGCTGCACAGAATTGATCTTGCACTTGCAATTAAGATGGAAGCGAGGTATAAACAAAATGGGAAGGGGAGGAAGAGAAGAAGAAGAAGCAATAAGGTCCCTGAATGATGCTGTTGTACAAATCACCTCACTATGACTAGAAACTAGCTATAGTTGGAGAGGGGGGTGGCCTCAAGTTGAATCGGGGAAATTCAGGTTGGAGATCAGGAAAAAGTTAGCTGAAAGAGTGGTCAGGCACTGGAACACGCTGCCCTATGGTGGAGTCACCATCTCTAGAGGTGTTCAAGAAATGTGCAGATATGGCACTGAGGGACACGGTCAGTGAGCAATGTTGGTGATAGGTGGACTGTTGGGCTAAATGATCTTAGAGGTCTTTACTAGCCTTAGTGATTTCGAGGTTCTACTACTGTATGAAACTGTGGTAAAACAGGGATTCCTGCCTTCACAGTGGTAACACAATAGATTTTAAGATATTAACTGGTCCTCTGGCATAGCTATGCTGTGCTGCCAGCAGTCGTGTGCCAGAATCATGGGCTGTGCTTATGCCCCTGCCCAATTCCTAGCCTGAGCTGGGTGCCCACCAGAACTGGCTTCCCTGGGCTCTGCCTTCGTTTTCAGTGCCCCTGTGCAAATTACTTCCTCCACGTCTGGTACAGTCACTTTGCCCTCTCATAGAATGCTGTGCTTACACATTCCCAGCAAGCTTGCCAGAGAGATGTTGCTAGGCTCCAAGTGCACCAAGAAGTGCAGAACGTGCCTTCTTCCCTGCCTTCCCATATGCCCAGAGGATCCCCCCTCCTTTCCCACCGTGGTACATCAAGTACCTTCCCTTTCTTTCCAAAAGCTGAGAATCCATCTGTTCGGCAAAGCGCTCCGTCTGTAACGGCGACAAGTCCAGTGATGTGCTGCCAACATTTCAACAAAGGGCTCCACTCCACCCGCCCCCCCCCGGGTCTGCAACACAGCCCACGTCCCTGGGTGGGATGCTTGCAGACTAGAGGCGCGTGGAGCTGGCGGGCTCTGTGCGTTTGGTTTTCCCATTTCAACAAAATGCTTTCCCATAACCGAGGAAAGAGGCAGCAGAACTTGGCAAACACATTTCTGTTATATGCCTCCTACCAGAAATAGTCAGGCTTGCGTCTGGGAAATAAAAATACCCATCTATTTTATTGAGAGAGTTGCAGAGTGTTCACCTGGAAAAAAAATAAGGGATGAAGATGGTAAGGAGGTATTTGGATCCCTTTCAGAGACCACTGGGACTGTATCTGCGTCGAGCAAATTAAGAAGAGGGCCCTACTTAGAAAGAAGGAAATGATGCCAAGTTTCCCTGCCAGCACAATGCTGGTGGAGGACTGAGCTTTGTGAACAGGACTGCTAAATCTGGGGACAACTGCTCAGAAGGGAACATCACTGCTGCTGTTCACACGTCTGTATCAGATCCGAACGCACTGTACACTGTATGAATACATCTATGGATGAATGTGTACAAGTATATACACACAAGTATGCATACACAGGTATCAGACAAGACTTGATTTACAAACCTTGGCTATTGCTTCTGCTTCACACGCTATTCTGTCTCAGGCATTTTAAACACCCAGGCTCGTTAGTTTTCCACATGTGATTTAAATAGAAGTTGCTGCACGCAGGCCTGGATGCTTTGGATGTGTTTTGGATCATCTCCTTCTTCTGTCGCTGTTTATCAGCCACACAGCTTTAGGTTTACAGCAAGTTGAAAATGCATCCGAATGGCTGGCTCTTAAATTACATTAAGCTCCCAAAGTTTTCCAAGGTGAAAGTATAACATTATTTGCATTCACCCTCAGAAATTTTTTAAATCTTCTTAAAAAAATATATCAGGACAGCTCCTTTCATTGGAACACATAACGTATGCCACTGCAACTCTTTCATCTTCATGTGCTTTTTAAATTGTACATAAGAAAATAAGAACATGGACTCAACTGTTCAGTATATTCTTTGTGAAAGTAGTTTGCATTAAGCAGCTTCAGAGAGGAAAAAAACACATTTAAAGCAAATGAGTTTTATTCTTTTTTGAACAATAAAGAAAAGGAGATTAATGTCAGTGGTTGCTATCACATAGTTTAAACTGATAGCACTAATTTCTAATACATGGGCAAATTACCATTCCAAGTAATCTGTATTTACATGTCAGGAAGCTATTAAAAATATTTTCTGTGTTTGTCTACTTTAGCAGCCATGAAGACAGCAAGGTGTCAAGCCTCTCGCCTAAAAGCACAAACAGTGCCAACATGTCTGTCTTACAACGAGCTCTTTCAGGGAGAAATACCGATCCTTATCTAGCAAAGCACCACAGCACATTCTGGAGCTCACCCATGTATAGCAAAACACTTTGAAGTATGTTTATGTTTAAAGCATTTGTTGAATAGGCAGAGAATAAGCATGTTCTTGGCTGGTCTGATGAACTGGAGGCTGTCTTAGGCTCCCACAAGGCAACCCAAAATGCTCTGTATGGCACAGAACTGGCTCCAGAGCCCTGACTACACTGCAAGGGAGCTCTAAAAAAGTGCTCTATGAAAGAGTACAATTAGAGCCCTCATCCAAACATCAACAGGAATGTTTCCTCCAAGCCAAGCAAGACAAAGTCTTCATAAACAAATGAGGTGACATGGCCCAGGAAGGCTGGAGCACCACTGACCCAAGAAACAAGCCCCAGAAATCACATCAGCTAAATCAATAGGGCAGGACAGCACGGGTGGAAAGCAAGCAGTGTGATTACCTAAACACCAGACCAGCATCCCTCCTGGTTTAGAAATAAGCATGCAAATCATAATTAAAGAAATACATATGTTCGTCATGATATCCAGGCAAGGAATTGCATTTTGCAAAGAATTTTCCAAGCTACTTGTCGTAATGGAGGCAAGATGAAACAACGAAGGTGCTGCAGTGTGCTTGTCACTCACAAGAACATTTTGCTCTTCCAAACGTGTGTTAGTTAATTGCCTTCTTATTTTTTCTATTTTCTTCAAAATCTCTTAAAAACCCAGTGTCTGGCCCATTTTCACTTAGTTTTCATCTTGGCAAAGTATCTGCCTAGTCTTCTCCATACCCTTTACTCCCAAACTTACTGCATGGCACAGAAAGCCATTCATTTGCCCAAGCTGGGTCCTTTTTAATCTGAACAGTTCTCATCTCCTGAAAAGCATGCAAGAAAGAATGCAATGTTACATACAAAAAGCCATTTCACCTTTCCTTTTGGAAAGAAAAGCTCCTGCCTTCAATGATGTATGAGTGAGCAGGAACAGAAAACCATCAGCTTTGGCTTGAAAGCAGAAAGGTCATCTTGGACTATAAATATGGCAGTAAGTTTGTGAGTGGGATGTTTTATACCATACCACGACTTTCTGTGTTTCTAGTCATGTGAGGAGACAGCCATCATATTCTTTGGAACATTTTGCCCAAATAAGCTGTGGGTGACCCATCCCTCAAGGCATTTAAGGCTAGATTGTATGGGGTCCTGGGCAGCCTGATCTGGTGGGTGCCACTGCCCATGGCACGGGGTTGCAACTCGGTATCCTTGAAGTTCCCTTCCCACCTAAACCACTTAAGATTCTATGATTCTGTGGCTGTGCCTGGCTGCCATGTATGACCAGTGCAAAGCTGGAAGCCACACAGTTCAATACAACAGCTGAGTTGTGTTCCTTCTAGCACTCAAGCTTTTACTATTTAGCCACTTCAGAGTGTGACTGTGCTGTGTCTCCATGAATCTCCTTGTGGTTCTCCATGCATGCTACCCCCCTCCACATGGATGAAATCCTGTGACCTAGCCAAGATTTTCTGCTGGAGTCCCACTGCAACATCTCCCTTTGAAACACTGAGGAGGGAAAATGACATCCAAATACGTGAGTAGAACTATCTTGCAATAAAACCCTGTGGGGATCATGCTGGTATGATTTCTTAAGCTGACCACAAGCCTGCAAACAGAGAACCTAATTGCTGCTGATAAGAGCCAATAGCATGAGAAATTTTCTCAGTGTGAGCTCTACTCCAGCAATAAGTGTCAAACTTCTCTCCTCCCTTCCTCTCACTGTGAAAAGACCTATCCCCCAAAGGATGGATCTGTTTCTAAGAGCACACATTAGCACAGAAGCCAACTCTGCATGCAATTAAAATGCTGGCTGCAGCACAATTTCATCTCCAGCACACACCTGAAGGACCCATCAGTCTTTTTTTTTTTTTTTTTTTTTGTCCTTGAATACCCTGTCACTCTGCTTTCAGTCAAGCCTACATAATCTGTCTCCTAATAAATACCTATGTGTGTGTGTGTGCTTTCTCACATAACTAGCAGCCCAATCAACCAGCTGACCAGCAAACATTTATACTCAACCTTCAGCTTGCTGGGCACCTTATTTAAGTAATCTTTCTTTAAATATTTTCTTCAGATTCCTTCAAAGTTTCTTACATCTCCAACTCTGTGCACAGCTGCTTCTTCACAAGGCAATTTTGTTGCTCAGTTAGCTTTCACATTAATCAGGTGAATGTCTCTTTCTAACATATCCAACAATTGCTCATCAGGACTCCAACACTGTTGAAAAATAATTAAAAACCTGTTTCCAATAAACAAGGTAAAAAGGCATTAAGAATGAAATACTGAGTAGGAAATACATTGGAAAGCTGGGGACAAAAAATTCTGATCTGGCATAGGCTGGGCAGAATTAGTTGAACACCAAATTAATTGCTAGTGTCATCAGGCAAAGAGTAAAAAGAAAGTTATGAATATTCACTTCAAATTAACAATGAATTTATTGTGGCTGAATACAAGCTCCTTTTATGTTTGCTTCCTACAAATAGTCATGCAAAGGAAATGTGAAGCTTGTACACTCTGCGATTTGCTTCCAGAATAGGAGGTATAATTGATGTGGGATTTACACAGCTTGACAAAGCAAGGGAAGCTGGGCTCCCAGAATTCTTTGGAGCCAGCACATAAAGATAATTAAACCAGTTCCAGTGATGGAATAGGCTCCCAACATTTTCCTTAGCTAGCACCGTGTGCTACCTAATTATAATTTGCCAGCAATGGAGGTGCTGAGAGCAATCTGCCATCAGGCAATTCAAAGAAAAAATAAACAAGAGGCAATACCTCCATAAGAAGAACAAAAGGCTGAATTTGTCAAGTAAATGATTCACGTTGCTTTAATTGTGACGTGCAGAGTGGAACGGCACAGTGATATCTTGGTATGTCACTTCTCCCCTCCCAATGAACCGTGTGGTGGCACTGAGCAGGTGCAACACTTTCCCCTGCTTGCATCAGAGGAGAACTGGAGACAATGTAAAGTTCAGCCGGTAAGTGAAGCCCTTTTAAATCAGTGCCAGGTCACTCACCCTATCTCCAAGTCAGTCACAGACAGTAGAATCAACACAGCAATAATGAGCACTTATATTGTACAAATCTTCTCTGCAGGTTTAGTTAAGGTGATATCTATTAATCTACTGCTCCATTTAATTAAATATGGTTAAAATTGTGCTTATTATTATATATCTTGTTAGTACTGTTACAATCTCTAACTCCTCATCTTGTATCAATCACAAATTTGCTGTGTGTAATATTGCTGCGTGTGGCAGCGTAATTTCTTATTATGAGGTGTTCATCTCTAACAAGCCAAGGTGTTCTAAGTGCTACCATCCTTACATAGGTCAGCCTCTTGTAAAAATGTGGGCCCATATTGAAGCAACCACCTCCTCAAAGCCACAGCGTTATACCCAAAGTGAACCCCATAGCATGCAAGAGAAGGTATACATGTAGGTCACTTTGAAAGTAATACTTCCTATTTATTTCCATGGAAACTACTACATATACAAGGAGCACTATTTGACAGATCAAATTCTCAGCTACTAAGCAGTTCTTTTCACAGAATCACAGAATCACAGAATCACCCGGGTTGGAAGGGACCTCAAGGATCATGTAGTTCCAACCCCCCTGCCTAGCAGGGCCACCAAACACACACATTCAGATCAGGTTGCCCAGGACCCCGTCCAACCTGGCCTTGAACACGTCCAAGGACGGGGCATCCACAACCTCCCTGGGCAGCCCGTTCCAGGGCCTAACCACTCTCCTTGTAAAGAACTTCCCCCTAACATCCAACCTAAATCTTCCCTCCTTCAACTTGGATCCATTTCCCCTAGTCCTGCTATTGTCAGCCCTTTTGAAGAGTTTACTCCCCTCCTGGTCAGCAGTCACCACCATGAGCTATGAATTTTTTGCCATTAATAAGCAAGAGTCCGCATGCCATCCTCATAAAAATCTGCACCAATGGTAGTAAACCACTGTCACTGCTGCCAGTGTCAAAATGCACCACCTACCACCTTACTGCGCTCACATCCACCATTCTCTATATACATGCAGCAAGTGTTGATGTCAATGGGTGTCATTTTTTCTGTATGGATGAATTTAGTGATACTCTGTTGCTTCATACGTACTTCCACGTCAAACATCATTCTGTCAGACTGCCCCTTTGCTGTCATCTGCCACACAGCAACAAAGTGTAATGGAATATGGGTGGGAAGGTTCAACCTCTATGGCTTATCACCAACACCTGCCTCTGACATTGTGGTTTGACATAATAAAATAGGAGGCGATACTTTCGGAGAAGCTCTCATAAATACTTTGCATGCATACAGTCTCAGAAGGGTTTTCCTGAAGAATGATCACAAACAGAAGGGGTGTGCTGAGGAGACACTGTCACCCTGCAATGCAGCTGGTGAACAAGCAGTGGAAAGAATTTAGTTCTACAGAAAAGCAATGAGCAGGCAACACACAGATGATTGTCAGACCCTCAGGGTTAGCAAACAGAAAAAAAAGAGGGGAAAAAATAAAATCCATCCTCACATCAGCTGGAAAAGAAATACAAAATAAAAATAAATAAAGCACCTCTAGAAAACATGTCTCCTGTAAAACACTGGAAAGAAAGAGGAAAGCTGGACAGCCTGTGATTCTTTCTCCCTATGGACATTTGGATAACTCTAGCCTTTGGAAGGTACAGGTACACATATATGCATATTTTTATTTAAATAGCCATTCTACATGCTCACCTTTAAGTAAAAGCAGGAGTGCCTGCATCTCATCTGAGGCTTGCTATTATTATAATAAGATAGGGGAAAACTTTCAGAGAGGGACTAAATCCATTGCTTTAGCAAATTCCTCATGTCGTAATTCTGAGTTAGTACCAACCTTCACCAGCTGTAACTTGGAACTTCTTGTGAATGTTGCAATTCTATGCAATCATTACTAAAGGGTTAAAGCACATAGATAGCTTGTATAGCAGACCACTCCAAACAAAACAGTCATTAATTTTTCCTCAACAAGCAGGTTAGACAAAAAGTTGTTGAAATACAATTTAAAGCAGTCCTTGACCAATAGTAAACTATGTGTGTAAAGCATCAACATTATTGCCATGAAATGCTTCATGGAAGAAGACAAATTGCTCCAGTCTCAAAAATTAGAATCTTGGCTGCCCACAGTTAAACTACACAAAACATTTTATTTTGTGAAGCCAAAGCTTTATTCTTCAAAAGCTTTATTCCATTGCCAAGTAAGCCAGGGCTCAGAAAGAAAGGGAGAGTGACACTTAACCAGTCTGGTCACAATTATTTCATTGTCCTTTATAAGCTTAGAATGATCTGTATATGTTTCTGATAAACAGCCCTGCTGACTAAGTAAATAATACTGATGAATCCCATTTGGCTTTCCTGTACATTTGTCTTGCAGGAAAGATGAGTTTTCACAGGATTTTTTTTTTTTTTTCTGTCTCCCCAGGAAGGTGGAACTGCATAAGACACGTCCCATATAAAGAAATCAAATATTAGTTATAAATACAGATGTTTCAACAGGAATCACAGTATGAAGTGGTAAACAGAAATAACTGTGCACAGTATTCACAGTAAACTATTCTGCTTCTGTGCTAGGTTCTATTTCATTTTTCATGGAAGTACACCATTTACTCAGTTGGCTCTAACCTTAGTAAAAACAGAAGGTCCCTTTGCAGGTTAATGCTTTTGACTGTCCCTGATTTCCCAGGATATTTTGCATTTACCAGCGTTATTACCAGAGTGTCTCTCATGATTGCAGCCCAGTTGAATGTATTGAATTAAAGATGTTTCAGCTCTTCTTTTCTTTTTCTCTTAATCACTCATATCTGTGCTATTTGCAGACTTCTACTACAGAGCAGATCTATCACAGTCCATATAAAACCCACAACATTCAAATTCCATTTGAGCACATTCCATATTCACATTCCACCTCTTCCTATAATGTGCTATAAAACACATTATATGTTGGATAAAAAGTCCTTCTCCCACATTATATGAAATTCTGACACAAAGTTTGCTTCACCAGACCTCACTGGGCCAAAATTATAGACCAAAATCAAAACTTTTTGTTTAATGTAAAATTTCACTTGATTAGGTATAACATGTTGATGTTGCTTAAAAGATTACAAATGGTCTAGCCTGATTTTTTTTTTTTTAATTGAAATGGAAATGTATACCTGTAGAATTTGAAAATTAAAACTCTGATATTTCACTAAAAATGGTAAAAACAGTGATACCTTTCAAACAGCAACACTTAATTGTCAGCTTTTGAAGAATTGTAAAAAGTCTTGACTTAAAGAGATTGCCAAAGAAAATTTTCTGCAGCTAAGGCTTTGCAAAAGCATGCTGTGCAAAAAGCTTATCTCCACAAAGATACAGATTGACAGATGAAGCAAGAAGAGATGCTTATATCTATACAGGAAAGCAGATCTATCTGTGGCAACAATAACTCTTATTACACTAAAGCTTATTTTCAGTGTGAACGCAGGCATGCTTTAATATTCCAAATAGCAACAGAATATTTCTATTTGCTTTGTCCACCACAATGAGAACACCACAAATATGTGTAGGTCTCTCTGAAAGTAATGCCTCTATTTATTTCCTTGGAAACTACAACTGATACAAAGAGCATAATGACATTATTTTATAGCAGCAAATTTTCAGCAATAAAACACTGTTCTCTACCATAGCAACCACCACTAGCCAATCCACATTGATGAGCTGATCACTGAGCTCTTCACTGCACGATGTAACAGCCATAGGTGGTCATCTGGAACATGATCTTGTCTTTCATTTCACTGTCACCACTACTGAAATGTACCACCCGTCACTTCACTGTGCTCACGTTCACTGTTTGGTCATAAACATTCATCAAGCATCAATAAATATCAATGGGTGCCATTTGTTTTTCATGGAAGAATTCAATGACACACCTTTTCTTCAAACACACTTCCACATCAGACACCATTCTGTCAGACTGCCTTTCTGCTGCCATCACACAGTAACAAAAAGTAATGGAAAATTTCTGGGAAGGTTCAATCTCTGCTGCCATACCACCAAAACCTGCTTCTAATGTCTTAGGCCAACATCATAAAATAGGAGGCATTACTTTCAGAGTGGCCTTTATGTAATATTCACAGAAACAGATAGCTCATAAAAGCAGTGACCTTTCAACACATGTTTTCTGCCTAGTATTATAAACCAAATGTATAAAATGCAGAGACCCAGAGAAAAGTTCATGATTTTTCAGTACACTGGATCCTTTCTTTAACAGCCTTTCCAGTTCTCATTTGTGCAAGGAAAGGAGAGCAAAGCCAGTAGTCTCTGTAAACACACTGAAAAGTTCAACTTTGATTTAAAAATTGTATGAAAACAACAGAATACCTAAAATGAATGGTATTTACAGAAGCACAAAAGAAAGGAGGCTGGAAGGCACCACTGGCAGTCATCTGGTACAATCCCTCACTGGAAGAGACCACCTGAGTGCTCAAGATTACCAGATTTTGAATTCCTGTGAACAGAGTTCACAGCTTCTTTGCACAACCTGCTCCAGTGTTTGAACTCCTCGCTGCAATTTGTTCTTCCCCTCTATCCAGCTGGGATTTCCCACACTGCAAGATAAGTTCATTCATTCTCCCACCATTTTCCTCCCCTAGGAAATGTCTGGTTTCATCTTCTTATAGCATTCTGATCTTTCTTTGGGTTTTTTTTTCCTAAGGCCAAATAGACACAGTTGCCTCAGTTTCTTCTTGTATATCATATGTTCCATCAATACTTAAGAAACCCAAAAAATGCTTATTCTAAAGGCAGAACACATTGTACACAGTCGCTGCTCAAACTCCAGCCAAGCTGACAGATTATCATCTATTTCAAAGGACTTCTGTCTGTTGCCTTATTTTCTATACGTACTTGAATGAATAATAAGGATGGTGTGAAGAGGGGAAAGATTAATTATGTGCTAGACCTGTTTAGTTTGGATGTCTTTTTATGTTTAAAGATTTTTCATCAAAATTCATTATTGAACCGTAAGTGTTTCGGTTCTTGTTGTACCAGAGGTTGCACACCAATATCTTCAGAAAAAAATATCTGAATGTCCTGATACATAATTTGGTTTAACATGAACCAATATGTTATAACTATGTATTCTACTGCAGGAGTGGAAAGTTTTATATTTAATTTGGTAAGTCTTTTGTTCTTTCCTGGTTGCAGCAGCCAGCGACCAAAGTACATTGTGTACAAATAGCACTGTGGGAGAATACACTGCCACACTGCTGGCAAAATGCTGGTTATCAAATTTTTATTAAAGTTCTAACATTCAGATATATCTTAACTTCCAGCTTTCAGCACTGGAATTCATCTGTATCTCCATGTATCTTTATTCTTTGGACATTGCATGATTTCCCTTGACAATATAAGGAAAAGGATGCTGTTTATACACACTTCAGATCCAGAAATTGATTCACTTTCCCAATAGAAACATGAACTAATAGGATGGTGAAATTGTGAATCACATATTCTGTGGCTTTGAGGTAAGCTGATAAAGTCATAAAATGAAGCTCCCTGGAGAGATCGAAACCCAGCAGGGCATATTAAAGCATATTTTCTGAATAGTTTCTCATTTTTTGTCCAACACAATATGTGTGTTGATTCAAACTTAGAATAATATGATCACTTCCAACATCATCACTTACTGATTCGAAAACTTACAAAAAAAAAAAAAAAAGGGGTCAATCACCAAATTGGATATTTCTCCAGAAATAACAAAAAAAAAAAAAAAAAAAAAACAAAAAAAAAAAACAAAAAAAACAAAACAAAAAAAAACTTCCACCACCAGGCAAAGAACATTTCATTGTTCTCATTCCCTGGAAGCAAAAAGTGCACTAGCCATTAGATGTGAAGTGGCTTGAAGTCATTAGTATTTCCCTTTTTCAAGAACTCTTTTCCCTAGCATTTTAAGGGCAGTCAGCCAGCAACATTTGCTGTGTGTGACAGACATTTGCAAAAAAATGCGAGCTCATACAAAATTCCAGCTTTCTGACAACTCAAGCTAAATTACTAACTTTAAGTTTCAATATGCTTGCTGCTGTATGCAGCAGAGAAAGTACCAATAACGACAGTCCTCTGTTCTAGACATACTAACAGACACAACTAAAACTAGCTACTGCTGAAGCAGGACATTTTCTTCTGCTGACTTCTGTACTTCTTTCACTAATTACTCCTTGAGCTTGCTGCACCTTCTGCAATACTGCGATGGAGAGAAAATTTGACTAGTGAAAGTATTTTAAGGTCTTCTGTAAAAAGGAGGGGGTTCTTCTGTAGACAATTCTGATTTGGTTAGATAGAATGAGGGATTGACAGTTGATGGGTTGACAGTTGGACTGGATGATCTTAGTAGTCTTTTTTAACCTTTAATGATGCCAGGATTCTGCAATTCTATAACAAGTACATTTATTTGACTTTTATGAAATAAATGGTCTGGCACTTGAGGCATGGAATATAGCCATGTAAAAAGGCACATCGAGCTCTGTAGCACCTTTTCTGGATGATTTGGATGAGAAAATCCCATAAACATTCAGATCAAAAGCAAAATATGACCTTGAAAGTAAAGAAAAATCTGAATGTGATTTCTCAGGAAAGGGTCTTCCAAACAAAAAGAAAGGTCACAGAAGACTAACTCCTTAACTCTTTAAAAGCTTTTAAGACCTTTCTCAGTTATTAGCTCATGACCTTAAAATCTGTTTGAAACAACTAGCTTCATAGGAAAGACCCTATGTGCAGACAGAAAGTGCAAGCTGGCACAAAGAGAGCACACCGCAGCAAGTGAGAGAAGAGAGTGTGCCAGGAAAGACTGCTTATCAGAGAGCCAACATGAATCAGAACGTTGGCACTAGATGATATAAAACAAAACAAGCATGCAGAAGTAGATTAGTAAGTTAAAAGTTCAGAGATTAGAGCAGAAACTCTCCAAGCAAATGAGGTCACTCATACTGGAGCTATGGAGGGAGGATTCCACCTTCTGTGGGAGTTCAGCTGAAAGACAGAGTGAGAAGAAATGCCAAATGGGATGTCAGAGTGATGACATAGGGAGGACATGGCCATAAATGCAAAGGGAGGAGAAAGAGTCAATGAGATTGGAGTAAAATGAAAGTGAAGTGCTTCTGAATGTTGTTACAGTTATTACATAAATTACATATATTATTTACCACTCGTAGAGCCATTTCAAAAACAACTGCATTATTGAAATCAATATAAAACTGCTAAGGTGCTCCACAAACACAAGCTTGGTTAATGTACCTGCCCTGCAATGCTTACCATCAAACTGAGCTTGGTAAATCTCATCCATTCAGCCATAAATAACTGCCCAAACCTCTGCCAGATTGGCACTATTTCCAAATTTCAGCTATATTTACACACCCACAGTTAGCAGCTGACAAGTCATATATGAGGAAAATTGCCTCCCTCTGAAAAAGAGCTCCTGTCAGAGCTGCTGTGTTTCACATGGAAATAATTCAAAGGAGTTGTCATGAAAGAGCAGCTATACTCAGAATAGTTACCATGACAGGCATTTTTACTCAACAGACATATTCCAGTACTTTTGCAGTACTTTTGTTCAGCTACTGAGTTAAGTACCAGAGACAAGTTTCCTTCCTTCCTTCCTTCCTTCCTTCCTTCCTTCCTTCCTTCCTTCCTTCCTTCCTTCCTTCCTTCC
>NW_024885532.1:21434180-21434337 GCF_019232065.1 Centrocercus urophasianus
TCCTTCCTTCCTTCCTTCCTTCCTTCCTTCCTTCCTTCCTTCCTTCCATTTCCTCCTTTCTTTCTTTCCTCCTTTCTTACCTCCTTTCCTCCTTTCCTCCTTTCCTCCTTTCTTTCTCTCTTTCTCTCTTTCTCTCTTTCTCTCTTTCTCTCTTTCT
>NW_024885532.1:21434347-21443982 GCF_019232065.1 Centrocercus urophasianus
TCTTTCTCTCTTTCTCTCTTTCTCTCTTTCTCTCTTTCTCTCTTTCTTTCTCCAAACTTAATACTGTTCCAAAAGTTTAGCATGAAAAAAAACCTGACAGAACCAGAATTGAATCAATAAGTCTACCATGAACCAAACTCTCCCCTGAGATCAGGCAATGTCATTAAGGGAGAATTCCAGACAGAGGGAGGTGGGCATTGCCCAGGGATGGACTCTGCTTACTTTATTGATAAGTGCTATAAACACCTGAAAAAAAAGTAATGGGCTGCCCTAACTTGAGAAATCTAATCTGTGTCTTGGTATGGTAAAGCTGGTGGAGAAGGGTAGACATTTCCTTCCATTTTGATAGCTGCCACCTTCATACCCAATTCTGGCAACAACTGTAACTCCTCCTCCAGGAGGTCTCACTACATTTCCTACTTCTAATTTTTTTCCCCCATTCTTTCTTGGAAGGACCACAGAGTTTGAGGAGGCATCATCAGAGATGAATGGGGAACAGGGGATGCCTGTTATGAGCTAGAATAAAAATAAGATGCAGGATGGTGACCAGACAAGTCTGTAAATCCCAGGAGACGAGAACTCAAAAACGTATATTCCAGAAATATGTATGAAGAGAGATTTTCTACAGAGAAGAACTACTGCCTCCCCACTCCACTGCCTCTCCAAAGCTCCTCACCCACTTTCCCCACCTGTTTTCAGCCACCATGCCCAATCCTTTCTCAACCTAGAGCTCACCTCTCAGCAGGATAGGGCATGTCCTGGTGCCCAGCTTTTGCTTTCAAACCCTCTTCCCTCTTCTCTGCACCTGGAAGCCACCATGCAGAGCCCTAGGCTTTGTCTTATAGGGCCAGGAAATCTTACACCAGTCCCTCACTACATCACTATGGTGAACACTGGACATCTGTCCCTCATATGGGTGGCACATCTCTTCAAGTGGGCAAAAAAGGTACATGATGGAGAAAAGAGGATGTGTTCTCTGCAATTGTTTGGCAGATCTTTACAGCAGTGAGGCAATGAGCATGGGAGATTAAAATACAGACACATCACCCACTTTGTATTTTCATTCTTTCAGTATTAATCCTGAATGGAAATCTTTACAGTTTTGCTTTGAAAGTAATTTAAGTAACTGCTTTATTCCCTAATCTAAGAGAAGGGAATACAATAAATGTCACAGTAATTTTAGTTACTTACAAAAACATTTGTAAAGATTTTAATATCATCCACTATATTTGAGCACTATCGCCCTAACTAAGTGAATCCATAAAGAATAGATTTTATTGTAAGGTAATATTAACCTCAGTGAAATCACCACGATTCCTGAATCATCTTCGCTTTGGTTAATGGAGATACTTTTTCTGGATAAACCTAAAATAAAAAGATGATATGCAGCACTGAAGACACTGCATGAATTTGGGATGCTTATAGAACTTTGGATGCACAGAAAGCATTACAAAGGAATAAAAATAAAATACTTCCTTACATGCCAAATACACTGTTTATTTTGTTTCACACAACCCAAAACTCAAGCGGCCATTTTTCTCACAGTGGTACATCATAATTTCAGATAGTCAGTATGAATAATTGATATTATACCCATATATAACTTGCATGATCACAGTTCATTCATGAACATGTTGTGAGGCAACAACTTCCCACCTCTTCTTTGCCTTTGAGGAAGTATCATATGAAACCCTCCCTTAACCAGACCTGAAAGAGACTGTAATTTCTGCACTGTAAGCAAGTGTAACAAAAGAAGCTTGCCACACCAGCTTTGGACTGCACTCTGTCACAAGTTATCATGGCTGTAAAACAGGCTGTTGGAAAGAAAACGTGGGCAGAAATGCTGCTTTGCTGGTTGGCATGCCCTATAATGCTCTCAGCTCAAACACAATGCCAAAATCCACAGGATCTGCAAAATTCTCACCCCAAAACAACTACCACTATCCAGAGGAGCCCTTGTCAAGGCACTGCACCTGAACTTTGCCAGCAGGACCTGTCTTCCATACATTTATTAAGCTGCCTGCAAGTTTAGTGGCCCCACATCCCTCATCTGACTACTATAACAAAGCAGGTTTCTTTTTTCTCTTCTAATTTTTCAGATTCAGCGTAATCACACAAGGGATTAAGGGACTCTCAGTTCATCTGCTTGGCAGTTCATCTGTAGGCAGTCACTGTGGTAGAATAGAGAGGACACTGGTTAACTTCTTTATTTATTCTAGACCGTCTCCCTTTCTTCTCCCAGCCAACCAGTTCCTGCCTTGGCTCATTTACATTTTCCCCTAAGCTGTGATAGAATGATGTGGGCATAATCCTTGTCATGTTTTCATCACTGTCCAAAATGTTCTCAAGAGCACCAGTGAATATTCTCCAGCATAATCAGACATTGAGTAATATGAGGCTAAAACAAGACAAAGAGGCCAAATAATAATAATAATAATAATAATAATAATAATAATAATATATAACTAACGCTCCCTTCCCCGAATGGAGCCAGCCTCTGAACTGAACCAGATGTAAAACACGCTTCCACAACCAGCATCACACATTAAGTTCCACCCCTCCACCCAAGGTCTTAGATTTGTCTGTTGCTCATTCTCCCCAGATACTGAGTTTCCTCGCTCATTTTCTTTGTCACCTTCAAATGACAGCTAACAATGAGAGCAAGCATGCCCATAGGTTGTGGACAGGAGTGGCTCTCAGCTGTCAGGAAGAAGTGTACTACTTTGTTTTAATCTATTTGGTGCTCTAAAATTCGCACTTCCCTGGCTGCCTTGTTCACACCAGGCTACTCTCAGCCAAGAAACTGAGAAACACTCCTTGCAGGCTGCAATTGAAAAACAAGCCACACAGCACTGCTAGTACCTGGATAAACAGCCATCAATTATTTAGGTGTACATGCCAGTCCCATTCTGCCTGTCTCTGAGGCACTACTGAATGGAAAGCTAGGACACATATTATGGGCACTGCTCTAAGTGGGAAGCACTCAGTAATTTTGTAGAAGACTGATGTATTCAAGAGGCTTAAATGCAAGTATTGATGGCTACACCAATTTAAGTTTTGACACATCTATGTTTTAGCACAGTAGTTTGTCTGAGGATTTTAGAGAGCCATAGAAGTGCTGTGTGTTGTCTTATTGAACATCCAGCTTATTCATTTCATGCTAAGGATCTCCTGTTCATCCACTGAAAAGATACACTATCACAGCAGTGTCTTAACCAACATAGTTGCCCTCATTGCAATACTAGCAGGTTGACAAGCATGAATGTGACAGGACAGAGATTGCTGAAAGACAAGATTTAGTTGCATGTGGATGAGGAGTGAGATAATAGGCCCAAGCTCACAACCATCACTGGATGAGCAGTGAAGGCAGACATCTGTATCCCTCAGGCCAGTGCTTCAACCTCTGCAGCACGTGTGCTTGCCCATTTTCAGAGGCCGGGCACAGACATGGTGCATCTGGCACAAACCCATTAAAGTTCACCATTCTTTGCAGAACAACATTGAAAAAATATACAACTAATTTACAAATTTCTGCTTCTGAAACCCTTATTGTACATTCTTATGGTTGCTGCTTCTTCTCTCCTCTAACCCACAACTTTTGCAATAGGACTACTGCGTTTAGTGTATTTGAAGAGCTTCCCTACAAGTAACCTATATTTTCTATAAACTAGAAAACAGCAAGCAAGCAAGTAGCTGCATGTGGATATTACTTCATATTTCTAGCCAAGTTTTCGACTATAGTATCTGCACAACAGTTCTGTGGGAACTTTTTGATATTCATTTTAAGTCTTGCAAGTACTATAAAGTAGCAGAGACAAGTTCTCAGTCAGTTAGACATTACGTCAGCATGCCCTCTCAGAAAGTATAAAAAATTTATTATGATTAATACAAAAGGCATTACAGATAGACCATTTCATGAAAATCAGAATAGATTAAATTTTAAAATAATAAGAAGCCTAATAGCCTTTTCTACTTTGAGATCTAGAGGGCTGTACTGAGGGTCTTCTACCATGTTAGAAAACGCATAAAAATATATTCTTATAGAATTTGCATATAGGCCTAGTCTGAAATGCAAGAAAAAGGCTCACTAAATTCAAATTATGGTCTTTTTATGCTCACCACAGGCAGGAAATCTTTATTCTGCATTTCATATCAGCACACACTGCCCAGGTGACCTGAAGCCTTGCTTTCATTTTATTGATGTAATGGAAAGCAATAACCCGTTGGCAATGATCAGCAGTCATTTTAGTCCTTCCGATCAATGCCAACTGAACTTAGTTTGGAAAAGTTAAGGTCTCGTGAGATGGAGCTTTGAGCAGCTTCACTGAGCCCCTCTTCCCTCATGTGTTTGGCCAAACCTCTTGCTATAGGAAGGGTTACCTCCCACTAGACCATGTTGCTCAAAGCCCCATGCAGCCTGGCTTTGAATGCTTCCAGGGAGGGAGCATCCACAGCCTCACTGGGCAACCTGTTCCAGTGTCTCACCAGCCTCTGAGTAAAGAATTTCTTCCTGGATCCCTCTCATCTCGAGGCTGAACAACCCCAATTCCCAGCCTGTTTTCATAGGCAAGCATCTCTAGAACTAAGCAGTTTTGCATTCTGACCACAAACCAGTGAAATCATTGAATTCTTAGGGCTGACAGCCTTAATGCCAGGCTCTGTTCACTGCCTTCAGTATTGAGAGCTGTTTGGACAGAAATGGCTAAGTTCTTCCAATCTGTTCTGGTGCAACTAAAGGAGAAAGCCAGACTCTGGGCAGTTTTGGAAGAGATCAGCTGGCAGAGTTAAGCTCTGCAGGATAAACAGAATGGTATCTGTTCCAGACATGGAGGAAAATGCTGATGGAGGCTTCCTTAAGCACCTGTTTATTCCGTGTAGGAAAGAAATCTGAATTACTGTGGAAGACTTCAATTTCAGTAGCATGCGCTGCAGGCTTTGTGCTGCCTTGAAATAACAAAAAAAAATCTACATAAGGACACTTTTTGAACTCAGTAAGAATTGCATTTAGCTTGCAGGAATTTTATATTACACCTTATCTGGAAAGATAACATAAAATTTACCACAGAATTAAAAATTAGCAGTTGCTTCTTCATGAATGACACCGTTTTCTCATTATGTTTTTTACTGGCAAACAGGACAAAATGAAAACAAATATACCTGGTGCCTTAAAAGGACTCATTTTGCAATCCTGGGAACAATTAGAAGAAAATTCAGCTGGGAGAAACAGTTTGTTTTGGAAAAAGATGAAAGCTGGGACCTGTTCAAGAACTTTTTTTTCTGGAGACTAAAAAAAAAAACATTAACAAAGAGAAAAAAGGAAAGCTTGCCTTAATTGTCACACAGAATTACTGAAGTTAAAGAACACCTATTTAAAAAAAATAAACAACAAACAACACCTATTTAAAAAAAATAAACAACAAACTATAGCAAGAGACAAAGGGAAATGGATGACAAATATTATACATTAGCTGACTGTGGGGGGGGGGGGAATGATAGAAGATAGGAGAAAAAATATCAATATTCGACAGAGCAAAAGCCAACAGCAACTTTCTAAGTGTGGCTGGCAGAAGACACATCTCAGCAACGGCATTGGTTCTTTGCTGGATAGGAAAGATAGAACTGCCAATAAAGATGCAGGAAAGTTAGAAATGTTCAATAAATAGATCCGTTCTGCCTTTGGGGATAAGAAGAAACTCTCCAGAAGTTTACTTTTCCAATTATGTCTCTTGCCAAATGCACTTTCTCATTCTACTTTTATGCTGTTCTATTTGTATTTTAAAGTTTTGATGATCAACACTTTTTTCTTTGCTCTTTTACACAGTTTTATTTTAGATTGGGTTTTGATTTTCTGTATTACCATTTCATAAGCTAAATCCGCTACAGAGAAGTCATGTTGGTGGCATTTTCAGGGGATGTTGTAAATACCATTTCTATCATTGTCCTCTACCTACTGCTGCCATGGTGTGTAGTTGCAGCTTCCTTAGCATCTTTGATGTTGCAATTCATACTCAGTTATGATAAATACTTTCTTTAATGTCAGTAGTTTGGAATCTTATTAAACAGCAGCTGTATTGGCGGTTTTATATACAGAAAAGCTGGCTTAGGAGATTTTGAACCACCAGCATTGATTTTTAATTAATCTTAGATGACCAGAGAAATTCTAGAGCTCTGGAAGAAAGTTAAAACTGAGTAAATTGTTATAAAAGGTAAAGAGAATGACCAAGGTCTGCACAAGTCTATCAGCCCATCATCAGTTCCTAAAAATAAAGGAGTGCTAACTATCAATTTTACTGTTATAAAGCAATTATTAACTCTGGACAATCGGGTTTCAGTGATGATAAGGATCTCCAGAACAGAGCCACAAAAAGCTCTTACTGAATTTGGTCTAAGGAAAAAAAAAATATATCCTGGAATTAGATTCAATCTGAAAAAACAGGGAAAGTAACAGAGAGAAATTTCAAAATAGTTTTTAAAAATGTATCCTTATTGTTTGGTGAGTTTTTTGTTCATGATTATAGTGTCCCCTTAATTTATTTTTAGGTTGATTAAAATAGAGTAAATAATAATAATGAATGGACAGGAAAGAAGTAGACAGGAGTTCTACTTGATGATCCATGTTGGTTTGTTCCAACTTGTATGTACAGTAGTTCTGTTCTATGAATTAAAAAAAAATAATTACATTGCAAAAAAACAAACAAAAAAAACCAACATCAACTGACATATTAAGACATCTTCTAGGACACCATGTGTTTCATTTTAAAACATGAATCCCTAGCACACATTTGGTTTGCGCTCTTTTTCTTCAGATGACCAAGTACAATTTTAAAAACATGTGGAAAAAAAAAATTGACGGCAAGCTGTCTTTCACTCAACCTTACTTAATTGTGAAGCCTAGAGCTTTTAGGGGTAGGGCACAAAAATATATTTTGTAGATTGCTTTTATGTATTTATTGTACACCTTTGTTGTGGATTCCTCCGCAGTACTTCAAAAATATCAAAGCAATGAAGGCAAGCAAAACTGGCAAACTTTCAACAGGTATGTTTTGAGGGTGCATAGTGTCATTGCTGTTGGTGAGGTAGAGGTCAGCATCTTCTCCTGCATAACTAGCAATAACTACCAAACTAGGATGAGAGGAAATGGCCTGAAGTTGCACCAAAGAAGATTCAGATTGGATGTGAGGAAAAATTTCTTTTCTGAAACAGTGGTCAGGTACTGGAATGGGCTGTTCAGGGAGGTGGTTGAGGCACAGGTTGAGGTCCCTGGAGGTGCTAAAGAAACGTTTAGTACTAAGGGAAATGGTTTAGTGGGGAAATACTGGTGGTAGGTGAATGGTTGGACTGGATGACCTTGGAGGTCTTCTCCAACTTTGATGATTCTGTGATTACTTGTTAGGGGTTTTTAAGTAATAGACAAACCTTAATCATTTGCAATTAAGTAAGTTTCATAGCAACAAATAGTTTATGGAGTGTTACTCATAACTATAATAAACTTCTACAACATATGTCAATATTAAGATAGACTATCACACTGACAACTAATCCAAATGATGAGCTAACTTTCTGCATTCTATGCTTCAACATGCTGAAGATTATTCACTTTCTTGGCTGAAATTGTCTGACATTTATCAGTCATTCCAGAAGGTGACTTGCAGTGTTCAAAGGCTGTGTTTAGGAAGCATTATTTGCCTGTAAGAGTCACAGAATGCTAAGCAGATTTACAGCCTTGTGTATAAGTTATCCTTGCTAATCTTTGCTTAAGAGTAACTTGAGTCCGATACGATGGCTAAGCAGCTTTCAGTATCGTATTGAGCCACGCTTCATTGCTCATAGCACTATTTTTTTTCTGTTAAATGATCAATCTCAATTTAAGCATTGGAGGAAAAAGAAAGATGAAAGTTGATGGAAAGAAGAAGGCCCTAATCGTCTCCCAGTTCTCTGTAAAGCATTATAATCTCCTGATAGACCGATGCTCTGTTTTGCAGAGTTTATTACAAGTATGTAACAGCACAGCCTCATAACTGTAAAAGTAAATGATACACAGGTTACTTATGATCAAATACTTTACATTCTTTATTCTTCAAATATCCTCTCATTGAAGCAAGTAAATATGAAGTATCAAATTCAACTTGCCTGTCAGTGAACGTGTGTTATTTGTAGGAATAGGAAACATTTTCAGCATTGACTGATGTATAAACTGAGTTACAGAAGAATCTTCACAGGTACACCTGAGCTCTCTTTGGGCAGTAAAGATACAGTTCTCAAAGCCTGAAGTCTTTGTAACAACCTCCAGGTGCAAGTCGTCCAGAGCTCAGACCTGCTACCAAGAGTGTTCGCAGCTGCTTCCTGTGCTAGCGAGTAAGGGAAGAGAAGCAAGCTCTAAATTAGCCATGACATCAACTTTCCTGATCTTTTTGATCATTTTCAGCTCTGTATTATATATACCCAAATAGAAGATGGAGGGCTGTGCAGAGCACAGGAAGCCAATGCACTGAGTTCCCTCTAGCAGATATCACAGTGGGCCCTGTCAACCTGTTTATAAGACCACCATTCCCACCTCTGTCTGATCTGAAGAAGCCATGTCTGATGGTCATTCCTTCCTACATTCATTCATTGATTATTCTGACTTTTCTGGCTGAACACCAGGATGAAAAGTCTTACCAATGCAAGTACTACAGGACAAACTCCGAAATCTTTGTCTAAGAAATTGTCGTAGAAATATAACTTGGGGCATTTTTATACCGATGGATATTTAGAACAGTACACCCTCAGCTGAACCTCAGCAGCTGTTGTGGACCTGCTGTCCTCTTGTCCCATCAGCTAGCATGTGACATGCTGTGAAGAGACCCTGAAATCAGAGGCGCTGTACAGCTCAGCTCACTGATAAGTGACTTGTATGAGACACTACGGCAAAATGTGAACAGTGCTTTACATCCCACATGTTATCACATGCCAGATATGTTTGGATGGTTGAACAGAGTGATATAAAAAAAAATTATATGGAGCATACTTTTCTTTCTGTGCTAGGCAAGTGACATTGTTTTGGCAGCTCAGTCTGACACAGTAAGTACAGTATCCTATGTATTATCTAATTTGAAGAGATACACCAAACTGACAGGGAAAAGTATTGACTTCTTTTATTACTATTGAAGACACGTGTTTAAATGCAAAGTACATTTAATTTGGTCATCTTTGCTTATAAATAATCTCATATACTAAGCTCCTGACTACTACATCTGTTTCTTCAAATGCAAAAGACTTCATTCCTTCCACCCAAAACTTCTCAGCAGACTTAAAAAAACAAAACAAAACAAAACAACAAAACAAAAAAAACCAAGAAATAACGCAAGAACATTTCTGATTTCACATAAGAACAACAATTGATAAACGCAGAGCTATTTGCAAACCACAAACTGGAAGCACTTTGAAGCCTCTCAGAAAAACAAGTGGCTAAAGTACAGACATTGTGAAGTCTCATTTGCCAGTGATCAATAGCCCTGGGAAATGGCTTATGCGTAGAAAAAGCTTTGCTTCCCTCTCCATTAGGTGTCTGCCTACTCTAGCAATTAGTCCACTGAAAATAGAAGAGAGGAAATAGTCTTCGTTTTTACCTAGGAAAGAAAGTTTTGTTTGCATTA
>NW_024885532.1:21444135-21450899 GCF_019232065.1 Centrocercus urophasianus
CACACACACACACACACACATTTTTCAGCTTAAATTGTTTGGGTGGTTCTTCTAGGTTTGTTTGCTTTTGCTTTTTTTCCTTTCTTCTTTTGCAGCTCCACCCTAATCCTGAGAAAAAAAAATCCAGATTTTCACCCAAATGGCTGTTTTCCTATTGAAACATTCAGGTCCTAAACTGCTTTTCTTCACAACTTTTTGTCTCATGTCTTCCCTGCTACTTTTTCCCAAGGCATCCCTGTTCCCCAATGCACCTCGCAGGAAATAAATGCTTCAAGATCTCTAAGAGACACGGTTAGTGGACACAGTGGTTATAATCTGATGATCTTAGTAGGCTTTTGCAACCTTAATGATTCTATGATTTTAAGATTTAGACCATCACCAGGGCTTCTCCTCAGTTGTTGCTGTCAACATACAGATGGTGTTTCACCACCAAGCATGCTGTGATCGTGTCACTATGGCCTTTGTCAGTGGACACCACTGCCATTTCATCTCTTTGCAACACACCTGCCTTGTTACATATGCAATCTTACCTCCAAGCAACATACTAACTACAGTGCAATGGATGAGTTGCATATGTGCTAACTCAGGAAGTCATTTGGTAAAATTAACATTTAGAAGCAGGCACCAGTAGTTATTTCACACATTATTAACTTATATTACAATTCAAATAAGCTTACAGCTGGCAAAAAAAAGCCTCTTCTGTAAAGTGATCTCAAACATAATAGGCTTAATCAGAGATAAATTAAATTAGTCAGTCATGCATACTACAGCATATTAGCACTGAGTAGTTATTAAATACATTTTCTGTTATCAGTTGTGCAGACAATATTGTAGGCAAACAAAGTGTATGAGTAAACAGTAAATAAACTTTATGTTTGGGAGGCTACATGTTTGACAGTTCTTGGTTTTTATCAACATGTTACATGATCTCTACTACTATAACCGGCACCAGGTTAAGTCTCCATAAATGATTCGGCTTCACTCCCAGGCAATTAGCCAAGAGCAGAGCAGACAGAACTAATGAATACCTAGACAGCAGATGTTCAGCGTGGTTTTGTGTTTTGGAGGGGATTTTTTCATGGCAATTTTCAGAAATAAAAGAGCAGGCACGAATGAGTCATAGCTGGTACACAATTGATAAAGAGTAGACAAGCAATGTTTCTATTTGTTATAAAATTAATCTTTGTGTTTAGGGCTTTTCAAAACTCTTTTTACTCCTTTGCTTCCCCTACTACAGTTTGAAAAGGTCTTGCAAATGCGTGCAAATATTGAATAGCATTGCTCATGCCTTACTGCTATCATAGCTTCCTTTTGTACTGCTGTTACGGCAGCTTGCAGAATCACCTTCATCATCAGCTAAAAACATGTGAAAATGAAAGCAACACAAACTCACTCACGCTCGCTTTACAAGAGGAATCATTACTTTTGTGATAGGATCCTAAAAGTGTACCTTGTTCTTTCATCAATCTTTCAGCAACCTATCAGTACAGTGCTTAGATGCATCATAACTTACAGAGCCTGACCCAAAAGACTTGGGAGCACATCTGACATACTCTTATAGTCTGCACATTTAGAACTCAATGTAAGGTGACAAGAACATTAAGCTGCCCACAGAGCAAAATGTGCAACTAATCAGTATCTGTTCTGAGCCACAGGTACAATAATTGAAAAATTAAAGTGCCTGCAAATTGCTAGGGCTGGCTGCATCAAAAAACAACACCTCAAAATGATTAATGAAGACAAATGTATGCAACTATTTCTATTGACAACAGCTTCAGACAATTTCAGACTAAAAGAATAACACTATAGTTTTCATTTATTTTCCTTCAAAGCCCACCCCTTCCATGGGTCTCCTGTTACAAAACCTCCAATATTACTGGTTAAAAAGAACTTTAACTGGAAACTGCTTTAACTCAGAGATGTGGAAAAAACAAGCCCTAGCACCTATTACAAGCTCAGCCTGTGTTAACCATCGCCACAGTGCCATTTGACATCAGCTCCTTCACACAAAAAATGCTAAGGTGACCTGCAAAAGTCAAGTGACTCAACTAATATTGTGATGGCAGTCCTCTACATACCTCTTAGGGAAGTAATAGAATCACTGAATCATTAAGGTAGGAAGAGACCACTAAAATCATCTAGCCCAACTATCAACCCATTCATGGCAGTATGGTTTCAAAACATGCCATTCATCTTCAGTGCTTCCATCACAACCATCTGTGCCATGGGCAGACCACTCACTTGAGCAGGATGGGGCTACAGCAGCAGCCCTGAACCTCACAATGGGGAAGTTTAGGAGATGGAGTGGGATTAAACAAGCTCTTTAAAGAGTAAATGGGATCTATGTATCTTGATATCAATGCAAATTAAGTCCCAAGCAGTAAAGATGAAACAGTACCTATTTTTAAAGGGAATTTATTATACTGTGAGAGTATCCTGATTCCCAGGGCAAGTAGGGCTTTCAAAGTATCTGTTAATGTCAAAATATTTCAGATGCTGGGTAACCTTGGAAAAAAATAAAAATCTTTGCACAAAATGATTATCAGTGGAGCTTGGAGAAAAGAAAGGCTTTATCACTTTGAAGGCAAACTAAAATACAAATGACAAGTCCTATATTTAGAGCATGCCTACTACACAACTAACTACACAGTTTTACATACATTCATAAGCTAGGGAATGAAACTAACCACTGTGCCTTTATTGTCCACAGGTGCATGCAGTCATGCTATCCTAGAAGCTCCATTCACTTCTACTTCTGTACTGTCTTCCCACACACTTTCCACTGCTTTTTCCAAGGAGGGTTGTGCTTTATCTGTTCCAAGTCAGGCAAAGCTTTTAACAAAAGCAGTGAGAATGGTTTGCAGCAGACAAGCAGAATTTCTTCACGTTTGTTTATTTCTATTTCCATTAGACGTACTGTTTTGGATGAAAATGTGCTTGTGATGATGCAGCTGTCTGAAGGCAGGATGTTCTCACACATTGCATTTTCTGTCCTTTTCAGTTACACACAATGGAAAAATACAAAGGATTATTAAAAAGTCATACACATTTAAAATTCAATTGTGAGAAAAAAGGCAAATAACAAAGAAATCTCTCTGTGTGGATACAGGTTTACTTTATAAATTGGGGCAATAAAGGTGACAGAGATGGAAAACTTAATTCAACATTTAAAGCAAAGAAAATTTGCCTTTGGTATCTAGTTCTACAAGCAGTAGAACTTGTGACCGTGAAAAAACTCTGAGAAAAAACAGAACTTCCTTCTAATTTTGGACACTGTTGTATAAAGGAGGGAAAGCCTGAAACACCGTGAGACACTTTCAACAAGGCTTTCAGAGACCAGAATTCAGGAGGATTCAATGGACTTAAAATTGGTTGAATGACCAGGCAGGGAAAGTTTGTGTTGCTTAACTGGTTTGTGTTTAAGACCTCTTCTGACTAGGAGCAGGAAGAAGACACAAAGCTTTCACCTCTGCCCAGTGTGGAAAATGAAAGCAGTGATCAGAGAGCAGGTGAACAGAGATCTCGCTCATGGATTTTGTGCAGACAGTTACACAACATAGTGCATATGTGAGAAACAGGAAAGAAGATGGAGTTGGGGAAACAAGAAGAAAAAAAGTGACAGAAGAGGGGGGAAAAACACCAAAAATGAGGACACAGTGACAGCAGGCATGGAAGGAACAACACAAAAAGAGCACACTCAAAGGTACAACAAGCACTTGACATCTGTTCCAGTTAGAGAAAAATATAAAGAAAGGAAAAATGAGTTGGATTTTATCACACTCTTTAGAGAGCATCCCAAAGAGTTAGGTATTCTGAGGTGCAATTTCATAAGGTCTGTCAAATGTGGCACATTCACAAAATCCTGATATACAAAGTTTGAACTACAGGTTTTTCTTTCCTTTTTAAAGAACTTTAAAAATGGGCACTTTCACAAGTACATGGACACAACCTACCAGCCATCACTGTTATGTGATTTTCATTAAGTGGCACATAAATAGAAATCTCACCAAAGAAAAGGAAATACTGATCCTGAAGCTCACAGTCCATCATTTCTGGAGCCCTGGTGTGCTACTCAAGAGTGGGATAACAAGAAATAGATTGTGAAGCTTGTGAATATTCACTTGATAGCCTCCTCTTCCATTATTCTGCTGTTCTCCCTCTGCTCTCTATGCTTTCTTAGTCATAGGATAAGACTTAAAGGAAAAGATTCTTCTCCCACATGGATGCTGCGATCTAGATAGTCTGATATCCATTATTCAGCTTGAATTCTGTCGCCTCTCTCCATCCATTCTCACTGAAACTGAAATTTCTTAACATTCATTCCCCAAATATAACTCCCTCATTATTCACAAACATATTACTGACATCATTTTGCACATGTTCTGTTTCTCCCACTCTAGTTAAAGTCTCTCTTAAAGAATGCCTGCACTTCTTAAATTTTTCCTTTACCCTAGGGGAGCACTTCATGTTATTAGCTATGATATATCTTTCAAAATCACCTGAAACACTTCTCAAAACCTCACGTTCCACATTTCTTACTTGGTGTCTGACATGCCACTGCTTTTAGATTCAGGAATTATAGAATACCCCCGGGCTCAGATAAGAAGCATTCAGTGAAATACTGTATGAATTAAAAAAAATCAGGATAAAATAGACCTACTATATAAACAGGGCCAGGACAGTTCATCAGAGCTGTAATACTCATAGTTGCTAGCGTAAACACATAGGTTTTACTGTCTGCATGCAATGACTCTATCTTGTTTTCACTATTAGTAAAAAATATGGATTTGGGGAGGGATAAAGTGGGTTTAATGAAGAATTTTTTAAACTCTAATAAGATGATGGATCTACTGAGCAAATGCATTGATTCTGAGTGCAGTGAAACAGTGAACAGCACTACAACATCCATGAATATGTAGGTAGGCAAAGGCAATGCCAGGATTTCCTTTCACAAGCCCCATTTTTCACTAGTTTCAGAATCTGGCCTGCAAACTCTCACTGTAGACTATATTTGGCACTGAAAACTTCAGCCTGGGAGCATTTTCTTGCCACAAATACATTTTGCAAACAAATCCAGGCCATTTTTACTTGATTAACAGCGCAAAAGACATTTTGCATGCTTGTTAGTGGCCTTCCAAAAAAATGGCTTTGATTTTTAAAAATACAAAACTTGGCAAGCGATAAATCCACAGAACTGCAGAGACTACACACTTGGAATAGTCTGAAGGGAAATTCGGTTAAAAATAAACAAAGAGTTTGACTTTACCACTTAGTGGTGGGTTTTTTTTTATTTGTTTGTTTTCTGAAACAAGTTATAGATCTTTTTACATGAGAGGCTTTTGAAAGTTACTCCAGTTCTCCACAGGAGATTTAAAGCATATTTTAGCATTGCGCTTTGCATGCAGTCCTTCAGCCATGCTGTGGTTGTAAAGGGACACTGACTTGATGACACTGGAGAAAACTTGCCCTCACAATCTCAGACCATCCTTTTGGTGATTTGCTTTTAATTTTGCTTTTGACAGTGCTAATCTGCACTGTCGAACTCAGTTTCAGTGCATTTTTTTGGCATTGTTATAAGAGATATACACTTGAATGCCTATGTTTAGGCTCATCCTTGCCGTTCACCAGAGGTTTCACATGAACTATCTCATGCAAAATGCAAAAAAAAAAAAAAAATGTTGCTATACAAAACATCTCTCCTCTCAGTAAACAAACCAGGCTTGGAAAAGGAGGTGAACATTTCTCGATCTGCATCTTCAAAAGACTGGCAAACAAAGTCTGGCTATTACTTCTACTTCAACAAGCCTGCTGATTTCACAACCTGCAGTCTCTCTGACAGCTGTGCAGACTTTCTGGCTTCAGCATGTTTGCAGATGTGAAAATTAATAAAATGTAATCAACAACTTTTATTCCTGCAATGGGAAAGGAAGAAAGCATTTTTTTTCTCAGATTGTTACACTCCTACACACTCAATAAGAATAAAAGGCCTAAACTTACTGCAAACAATGAAGTGAGTGGACATGTGCCTACAGAAAGAGGGAAAGGACGTCTAGTAATACATACCATTTTACCTGTCAGAGTGCAGAACACAGGTACCCAAATCTCTAGTTCCTGCACACACAAAAAATAAAACCAACAGTAGGGTGATTCCATGTCGCTGCCATTAACTGCCCTTTTATTTCTGCTTGATTGTGCAGCAGAGGCAGCAGAGGAGAACATGTGCCTAAATCCCTTTTACTCATTTCCTCTCCCACTCATAGCAGTAATACTTAATCACCTCCTCTGCAAGTGCAAGCTAAAATGCCAGCTTTTGTGCTGAGGATAATCAGGTGTAAGCACATGATCCTTCTCCTGCCACTCTTTGGTTCAAAGGCAGTGACCTCAGAAAGTTATTATTGCATTATCAAGAAATAATTCAATACTGCAAGGACTTAAACCACTGCAAATTAGACCTATCAGAGCTCATCAGGCTTTGAGGCCTGAATTCTGAAGCATTCTATAAGTAAATCTCTTAAAAATATGTAGCCATTCTCCTGCAATGGAGAGAGTCTGCAGATATGGAAATAGTACCTAGATGCAGCTGTATTTGCATTTAACAAGCAGGTTGTTATCAATGAGAAAATGCGGCATCAGAGAGGTTCTAGAATCTTGGAGGAACCACACCAGACCCTACAGTCCTTATATCTTGTGTATATTTCTGAACCTGAATGGATGGGAGGAAGGAAGGAAGGAAGGAAGGAAGGAAGGAAGGAAGGAAGGAAGGA
>NW_024885532.1:21450909-21471191 GCF_019232065.1 Centrocercus urophasianus
AGGAAGGAAGGAAGGAAGGAAGGAAGGAAGGAAGGAAGGAAGGAAGGTTCTGTAAGACTCTGTGACAGTTCTGATGGCTAGGACATACGCATACAATGAAAGGAAAATGGATAGAAGATGTTAACATCTCCAAGTGGATATTCAGGTGTCTGGTAGCAGCATGTTTAGTTCAATGCTAAAAATTGCTACGAGTACTGAAAAATGGATATCACAATACAAAAAATAGGTCACACAAGGGGTACTTCTGAAGAGCTGGCGACCATGTCCTTTGGAAAACCCAAACTTCTGAGAGGGTGGCTGTAGCTGACTGCTTTTTAGCGTCACATGAAAGATTAGTCTATCTGGTGAGCCTGGGAAGGATTAAGGTGGTTCCTTCAGGGTTTCCAGGAGCATCGTAGCAACCAGTGCCAAGACTGGAATAAACTGAAGCGCAGCTATACTGAAATGAATTAAAATGCCTGGTTATTCAGAGCTCAAATAGCCTTCTGAGCTTTGCGTTATCACAAAAAAAAATACTTCAGTAACAATTTTTCAGAGCATTAGGAAAAACAGTGTTGAGAATGTATCTTTCCTAATGCACATAAAATAACAGCATTTAAATCTGCAGTCTAACTCTAGGCTGTTTTGAGCTTTCTGTAATACTTGTATTGGAACAGAAAGGGTCCGTTTAGGAACACTTTACTTCAGAATTACAAATGGTGGAAACATATGAAGTATCACATGCAATGCATGGAATAATTAAGATTTTCATCTAAATAGTGGTAGAGGGACTCTTTAGAGTGTTTTGAGACTGCACTTATTTCTTTAGTTACTCTGTCTCTAAAAAAAGATAATTTGTATTTACATAGTGCTTATACCATTAATGTGTGGTTTGGTTCAGAGTATACACAGGTGCATTCATTAGCAAAAATAATTGATTTATGCTTAAGGAATAGTAACTTAGTAGCCTGATCTTTAAAAGGGTTCTTGCTACTGCATCTCTCACAAACTTCAGTGCTGAGCAATGCAGAAGGAAAGGAGTATTGCATGGGGGCAGCTGGTTTTGGTGTTCATACATACACATACGAACTGCGAAACTAAAACAAAGAATTAAAAATATCACAATACAGCACAGCGCCAAAAACAATGAGACAGATACAGTATTCTGGTGATTTTACCTTACAGCCATTTTAAAGGAACGGTTAAAACAAGTGGAAATAAATTAAAGATTGCAGGCACGTTATGTTGCAAATGTGCTTTTCCTTAGAAAGGTGTAATTGTGTACAGAGGTGAAATACACATCTGTGAGAAAAGAAAATACATACTTGTATTTTTGAATATTATGTTTGTGCTTTATGATGTCCTATCTAGCATAAAACTATTATTTATTCCTCTATTATGAGTACCAAGCTGCACTGCAAAAACGGGACTTACAGCTATACAAACACATCTTATTTCATGTGCATAGGGAGAAATATGTCTTCTCAATACTTGTTGGGAATGCAGCCCAAGTGTGTGGCCATCAACCTTTAAATCACAGGCTAACATGAGGACACATGTAAAACATTTCATCTTTTATTTTTACTGTTTCTTAAAATATTTGGCAGTAGCTTTTTTTTTTTTTTTTTTTTTTTTTCCCCCCCACTCCCGATACTTCCATTTGTGGAACACTTTGTTTTCAAGTTGCTTTTTTAAAGAAGTAAATAAACAAGCAAATAAATAAAAAAGAAAATTCACCCTAGAAGCATTGATTTTTTTAGGGAGAGGAGGAATATACCCAAGAGAATCAAACTGCAGAACATTCACTTCCTCCATAATGAATCTCCAAACCCCAGGCAACTGCAATTACAGTATCCTTCCACAGTAGGAACCTCTGTTCCTGTTATTGATACCTGTGTCATGTAGAGAGGCTCCCAAAAGATGTGATATTGTAACACCAGGCTGGATTGCAAATGTTAGCAGGTTGAGAAGAGACATTTCTGCCTCCATTTAGAAACACCTCCCAATACATAAAGATGTGAAAACCATCGGACAGAAAACTATGGCAGAGGGCTGGCTAAATTGCTAAAAAAAAAATCCCATTTGAAAGTATGGATTCTACTTTTATGTCTTGAATAATAGCGAAAGGAAACTAAACATGTTCTACACAAAATGCAGATGTCTATAAAACAGAACTGCATTTGTAGTTTAGAACTTTACTAATAAGGCAGAAGTTTTCTGTTACGTGTCTGCCTTGGGCTACTCCCCATCATCTATTGTCTGTCAGTCTTCCCTCTTTCCATTAGATCAAAAATTTAAAACAATTTGTGATGATTTATCTAAGCAATTAGGTAGTTTCCTAGAACAAGGTGGACAGATAAATTTTCATGTATATTTTCACTTCTTAAAGCATCCCATTGTCTTCACAAAGATGAGCATTTTGAGAAGGGTCAACCAGTGCTGTGTTCGCTGTGTTTGTTAGAATCTACTCAAATTCTTCTGCACAGAACTGGGGTCTGAGAAATGTTCTTTGTGTGACCACTACAGAGAATTCATACACAAGACTTCCACTAGCACCAAATTCTCTCTAGATGATATCAGCACTTGTGTGTCCCCTAGCCCTTGAAATGCCAGTCCTCCAACTGCTTCTTCATGTGGCAAATCGACCTCGTATCTAGATCTCTTCTATTTATCACAGATTTTTCTATAACCACTAAAAACTTTTTTCTTTTGTTCCAACTCTTTTCTCTTCCCTGATGTTCAGTCATCAGGAAGCCCTAGATAGGATTTACGTGTCCTAGCTTTTTCTGCCTAAAATGAGAGATATTCTGGTCTGGAATAGACTCGTTGCAGTCAATGGTTAAAACAGGTTCTTCTTTTGGACCATCTGATCTTAGATAGTTATTCTAGATCTATCTGATCACAGCTGTTTATTTTACGATGTTTTGAGTTGTCTCTGAAAGCGCTTATTTCTCATCAAAGAATACAGAGGAAGCGCTGGAAGGTTTACTCAAATATCAGTATCAATGTTTTAGGTGACTCCAATACCGCAGACTAAACATACTCATCCTGACTGAGTGCAAAGAAGTAAATAGAAGACAGGAGAGAGACTAAAGGTTCAAGAAAAAGAAAAAGGAAAAAAGAAAAAAAGAAAAAATACAAAACAAGAAAGGAATGAAATGTCTGAGTGGCAGAATAACCAACAGCTTGAAAGGTAAAAGAAAATGCCTGAGTCTGTAAGTAATAGTTATGTCTCTCTCTCCAGAGCTTTGAATTGATCCTAGAGAGTTTTATTCTCACATTCCTCTGTTTTTACAAAGTGCATCTGAAACTCACAAGGAAAATGACTCTTAATCCTACTTTAATGTTTGGTGTCCATGGAGGGCAGACAGTGTATCATTACCATCAGTTGCTTGACTAAGATAGGAAAGGTACAAACTGTGATGGAGCTAGACATTTCAGCCTACAGTAAACCTGTGAGTGTTGTATGTGAAATATCTTTTCTTAGTTTGTACTTGAAAAGAAAACAACATAAAAGAATCTTAGGGAAGCAATAGACTAATGTAGGCATTTTTTATTAGCTCCCCCTTTTTTTGATAGGGACTATGCATGGGATTACATGTTACATGGGATTAATGTGCATGGGATTACATGGGATTACATGATTACTTGCATTCAGAAGTTCGGTATAGATTATTTTTATTGACTAGGTTTGGGCTAAAAAATGAAGATGACTTCAAATCAAGCATAACTCAAAGCTAGTGACTTGCAAACAGGTACACAAAAAAAATTTTATGCAAAGTCAGCAAGATTTCACAAAGTGAGACACTTTTTATTTGTTTTTTGTTTGTTTGTTTGTTTTTTGTTTTTGTTTTTGTGGTTTTTTTTTGTTGGTTTTTTTTTGGTCAGCTATAGGCTGGAATCAATGACTGTTGTCTTTTGAATATATAAAATGCTATGAGAAAGTGCTGTACTCTAAAGTATCAAAAGTACCCTGAAAAATCAATATCCCAGCTTGGACATCAAAAATAGGTCAATGTATTTGGTACAGTTCAGCTGGGACAGATGTGTGCTGGGAATTTCAGTGTTTCAGCCCTCCTGTTAACCTCAGAGATGGTTAATTTCCAGTTGACTGAAACTAGTTTAACCTTTGTTAACCATGTTTCTATTTCCCATCTGCAAAAGTCAGATAAAATATTGCCTTTGTTGCACTCTTTTTCTGCTTTGTCTGATCTGATGGTTATTTCCTTTTTTTTTTTTTTTTTTTTTTTTTAATTAGGAACCTTGCATCTGAGCAACATTCAACACCTCTCCTATTGCTTAATACACTTTACTAATCAGTATCTGTAAATCTACGGTATGAGTGTGGTACTGGACAATTTAAAAGCAGATATTTACATTTGAGGCACTTGTCTGAGGATCCTTCTACAGAGAAAAAAGTGTGTTTTGGCACTCAACTTATCTGACCTATTTTAGATAGCTCTGTTGGTATGAGACGAGCAGCTCATTTCCCTACTCTAGCTATGCAGAGGACTGCCATCAAAGATGTTCTGAGAAAAAAATAAAAATGCATATATCAGTATGATTTGGTCAAGAAGTGTTCAGAAAATGATAGCTACACAGGTGTTGGCTTAGCTTTATTCCCCCCCTCTTAGCACCATCTATACCAATGCTATAATTGAACAAAGAAACTGCTTATATTATGAGCTTCAAATCCATGTCCTGCCTCATTCTGTTAGGCTTCTTGTTGAGATTAATTTTAGGTGGTTCAGTTCCTCTCTCAAAGAGAGAGATTTGTAGCTGAACAGTTGTTAAGAAAGTACTTTGATAGGACCTGGCTCCATACATGCTTATGATATGACAGAAAAGATGTTAAGAATCTTTATTTCTTGCTTTTCCAAATCTATAGTGTTAATAAAGAACAGAAAAGAATTGCAACACTGAGAATCAGCCATCATTAAGACACCTGGAAATCATCCTGGGTACTCTGCTCCGTGTGTCCCTGTTTGAGTAGGGGCTGGACCAGATGGAACCAGAAGTCCCTTCCAGTCTTAACTATGCTTTGATTCTGTGCAGGTTTAAAAAGAATTAGATTTGTCACTGGATTTTTAACATTTTCATACACCTTACAATGTTCTACTTCTCTTTCCCTGTTGTCCTTATCTTAGACAGATTTAGGATATTGAACATGCACAGATAAGCCTCCATGACTACCTACTTTGACAGATACACAGATAAGAATGTGATGTTACAGTGATTTAGCAAGGTTGAAGTATTTAGGAATGTTTTTAAAGGAGCTTCAAAAGTGGTTTACTACCATAAAGACATCATTGAAGCATTTATAGTTTTCTTTCTACTTCTACTAGGATAGGGGATAAGAAGGAAGAAAGGAAGAAAAGGGATACAAATGCAAAGACTCAATATTAATTCAATGCCAAAAATAAGAGATGAAGCATGGGAGTATGTCTACAAAATTCTCACTATAATTATTATCAACACACACCTATCCCTTCCATAATTGTAATTTCTTTTTCCACTCCAATTCCTTTTCTTCTCATTTTTCTTAGACACAGTGACATGAAGTTTCCATTATTTTCTGTATATCATGAAAAGGTTTGTGTAACCCAGAGAATAAAATGTTGAGAAATAATTTTTTTTTCTCCCCAGTTTTCTAAATGAATGATTGAACTGTTACCACAGCTACTAGAATAACCAAATCACAGAATGGTTTGTGTTGGAAAAGGTCTTCAAGATCTTCAAGTCCAACTATCAACTTGACCTACCAAATCTCATAGCTAAATATGTCCCTTAGCACCACAAACTGAGGACATTTTGCATCTTCAAAAAGATTAAGTATCTGGAGGTGCTCTAAAGCCACGTCTTTATAGAAACAATGCATTTTCTGTACTCAGTGGCAATTAAGCTGAGAGAGTTTGAAAATGGAAACCCTTTTCTTCCTGTAAGAACTAAACTATTCTGACTTTGCAGTAGAACAATTTTATTGAACTTCCAAGGACACACAGCACTAAATATTCACAGAATTTCAATTTACCCTCTGCGTAAAGAAGATCTCGCTCTCCTTTATTCAGTCACCAGTTATCTGCTGAGAGAGCTAACAGGTAGGCCACTTTAGGCCAAACTTACAAAGCATTTCTTCATTCGCCATTTAGTGCAATTTACTTTATACCGAGTCTTATAATTTCAAACAGAAAACACCATACAATGCTAAACAGAAAAGAGATGTTCTTTGTTTCTCTTGAAAGCATCCTGATGGTCTCTCCTGCAGCTTGTTCAAACCACTGTCAAGAAGGACAGTTTGGAAAATGGACATAATTTATGCATACCATTAACACATGTGTTAGGTTCTGCCCTGACCAAAGGAGATGCTATTTTAGTGTTTCTTTTTATTATTGTTTCTATTTCTCTTTATGACAAAATCCTTTGCCTATTTTTAAAGGGTTAAGAAATTAAGGAAGTCTAATAAACCAGAACTACTCTAAGTTTTCTGATATCATGTCTTCCGTTTTAGTCCACAGCAAACCCGCTGCTCAGCTGGAGCAAACGAATCAGGTACTGAAGTCAACTACACGCCCATCAATTTGGTGTGAATGCTGAAGGTCTTTTTATTTTTAAAGAAACCTCATCAGATTACAGCAAACAGCTTTCTTCACTTTGCTATTTATTTTCTTTTTAATTATTATTATTTCCAACAGAAGTATTTAACTTCTATTCACTCTGAAACTGCTCTTACTTCTGCACAGGCTACACAGCATTTGGAACAGTGACTCCAAGTAATTGATATATATATAAATTATTGTTACAAATTTGCAGATGTCAACTTTCTAATCTAACCACTGCCAGCATCTTAACTACAAAAGACTCAGTGAGAATCAGTAAACTATTTTATAATAAAAGACTAAATCCTTCACAAATGTAAAAATGTTAGCCCCCTGGGTTATACATAAATCTAACTGAGTACCATAAGGCTGCAGTGTGCTAATTTATGACTATGCAAACAAGATGCACCTATGTAAAACAGCTCATAACAGAAAAGGGAAGATCCTCTGTTATCTCTGAAAACTCATTCAGGGACATGGACTGGAAACTCCATGTGTGATATAACCGTGTGGCCAAGGGTCTCATATTTTATGTGAGACTACTCTGAACAATCACAGGTGATGCAAAAGTCACATTCATTTTTACAGGCTACTTGGAGTAGTGATGCATATAGAGAGATTACATGAGACAGACATCTAGAATTCATTTCTTTTGCTATGGAAATATGGAAAAATCCTGCATTTTATTCAATGCTGGAAAGGGGTTATTAATTTTCTTCTGTAAGTTTACAGAGAGAAAGGTACACAGCGGACACAGTAAACAAAAGTTTTATGAATACTCTTATTTACATTGTACTTAAAAAGAAACAGCGTCTCTGTCTTCTTTACAGTTTCTTTGTATGCAGACTAAATTTACCTGGCTTACAGGTTCTCTCTGAAAAATAGCTCAAACATAAAAATAACCCCAGAAACACAAAGTGATTGCCCTTTGGCTGACAAATACATGGTGAGGCTACAACAAAGGATCACATTTCTTCGATGCAGCCAAGGAATAATATGGAGACAAGATTTAAAATGCGAGAAAATTAATTTCCATAATACAGTCGATAGTAAAAGATAGTTACTTTGCAGTGGCTGCAGTTCATAAAGAACTTTTTTGTTGTGGAATCATAGAATTGTTTGAGTAGGAAGGGATCTTTAGCTCCTTAGTGCTCTTCTGTTTCTAAACAGCTGGTACTCAGTACAGACCAACCAGTTAGTCCACAAAAAATGATATCCAGCTCTAGCATAATTTGGGATTAAACTGAGGCCACAGAAGATGCATGTGTCCAGTGTTGGTCAAAGAGCTGTGCCTGCTCTGCAAACAATCCAGATTTCTGCATGTCCGTGCATATGTCCATGCCAATACAGAAAAACATACGAAAGCCTGTATCTAAATCCTAAATCCTTGTGAAAAAAATATATGCAATTGAGCCCCACTTCACTTGATGTGGTTACACAGTAATACATAAATGTAGCAACTCTACCACTTCAATAAATTTCTTACTGACAAGCATATTTTTCAGAGAAACTACTTAGGCAACCTGAATCCTTATCAAACTTCTTCCTCAATGCTGAGGTCTTGCCATACCACTCATAGTATACTTGGAATCACAAAGAAACCCTCTTTATACATGTTTTTTTCGGTTGAGTCTTTACAGACGTGTTAAGAAGGATTTGAGACATCACAAAATATCTGTGTGCCTGAAAAGCCTAAGATCGGGAAGCAATGGCACAATATGACAGATGTATTTTCATGAAAGATGATGTAAGAAAGAAAAGGACAACACAGGTTGGGAAAAGGATAAATATAAAATGTCACAGCTCATCTTTGCATTTAGGTGAGTCAAATCTGATGCTCTAAAGTCAAAGGGGACAGATGACACACGAGCTGCTGCCCTGTAAAAAGGATAGCCAGGCTTTCGTCCTCGATGAGATTCTGATGTGTATTGTCTGCATGAGAGTGTATACATCCCAAAAAACCTGAAGTCTGCACTGACGTGAATGAAACGCATTTCAGTAACTCTCTATCCTACATTCAGACAGTTCAGGAAGGGCTAAAATTCAGTAAATTTTTTTAGGTATTTCAGAGGAGTGTAGCCAAAACAATCTACACTTTGCAATGAATATGGCTCAGGCCTGAGGGCTGTGCTGCTGCAACCCAGGATGCCTGCAGGGATGTTCCAGCTACAAAGTGACCTTAGGCAACAAAGGACATGAACTCCTCTCTATCTTCTGACAGTGTTTCAATGGGTTTTGACAGGGAGTCTCAATTAATAAAATCATGTTGTACCAGTAACGCTGGTTCAATAACTTTATTTGCAGATTCCAGTGCAATTGTTTTCTCCTGCCAACGAGGCTTCAGTTCAGAAGTCTCTTTAACTTTTCTATTGATCTTTCTTCTTGAAGAATGTCCTTATTCTCTCCAATTAATGCAGCCTGCATTGAAAAACATTTGTGTCTCTCATACTGGTGGAAGTATGTACCATGTTCTTGTTAGGAAAACATCCCAGGACAGCCCAGATATTTGAGTAACTTTATCTTGGCAATTGATTCCTCTCTCATTTCTAGGTCCTGTAAATTTTCTTCAGGTACTTGGAATGGATTTGACTGTTTCTGACCTTATCGCTTGAGAGAGAAGCAGCACAAAACAAAAATACTTTCGTTTTGTTTCCTTACCTGATAGCAAGAAAACATACCTTAAAAAGTACTAATATTTTCTAGATTTGTCAACTGAACTCTGATTCTGCAGATTGTGAAATACCAATAACCCTTCCTCAGTTTCCCATTTCTCAGGGATAGAATGCTTCATATTCAACATGCTAAATTCTGTATCTTTGTCATTCATCTTCCAGCTAAGCCTAAGGCAATGTGACTAATAAAATTCCTAGAACGATGCTTAATTTACTGGATGACTCCTGTGTGTTGCTTTCAGACATACACATTGTACAACTTTCCTTTAAACCATACACTTGACTCCAGAACCAGCTAAGATCATCTAGTTCAACTGTCATTGTCTTCCCCTGTTCTCATACATAATCAAACTCCACATATTGCAGTTGAAATATTTCCAGTTCATCAAACTGGCATTTTCCAGACTGACTGAAAAACTTCTATTTCTGGTATTAGGTACTATTATGTGATACTGATATTCCTGTTTGTGTCCTTTCTGGACATCACCTTGCCTCTGTTGTGCAATGACCAGTACACTGGCATACACTGCTGAGACTGATTTTGGCATTGTAAACATTCAGAACTACTCTATTGACAGGTGAAAACAAATAGAGAGCTCATGTTTAGCTATGTTGACTCTGCTGTGCTAACACAAATAAAATACAAGGGGGGGAAAAAAGCTTTATTTTTATCACCAGCATTTGAAGATAGCATATTGAATGCACCCTGGGATTAGATCTCTTGAGTCAAACAGTGCTGTATTTAACAACACTTTTCAGAGAAGAATGGCATTTTAAGTGATGCTTAGCAACATGCATCCTCCATTCTATTCTATTATTTTTAACACTTTTCCTGTTTACCTTTCATTTTGAGTGCAAAATAGAAAAGGTTTTCATTCATACTTGGAATGCTAGCATGTTCAGATAGCACTAGGCACAGAAACGCATTCTGTAATTCTGATGCTGAATTCAAAGCCTGTCTGAATCTCCCAATGGCTATCAAAACACAAAGCTTCCCCACCTCACAGCTAATGTCAGCTTTACATGGACATGCAATTAGTTAGCTTACACTATCCAGAAACAGATGGCTGTACAACTGCAAGATTGAAAACCAGCTTCCAAACACAAGGATGAGCTACAGGATGAGCTACAGCCTATGAGATGTTTTCCATCCACATACCCCACCGAAGCAAGAGAGAGTTGTGCTGATCAACACCTCTTAGGAGTGAATTTGTACTCACTTCAGAAACCCAATCAGGAACACAAGGATTTATCTTGTAAAAATATAACCACATTCAGCTAATGCACTTGTCCTTAAAATGAGAGGAACTCTGTATCTCAAAGGTAGTCTCAGCATAAAGACAATTAGAACCGTTAGTAGATAACATAACAGTGAGCCACTACTTCTTTTTCTGGATCTCAGCTATGGAGAATGACTAGCTGAAATTCTGATCTCACCTTATTTTTACCTACAACTATTTGGATTTAAACATAGGGACTGAATATTTTTGTTAGCAACTGATATGAAATGCATAATGGAAAGGAATCAGAGACGTAGAAGAAAAGAAAGCTTTTTCCTTACTTCAGAGGCTGGTCTGTATGCTCAGTGGCAGAAACCACCATGGATCTAAACAGGAAAATAAAAATTCTTCCTACACACATTTTCGTGTTTATTCCTTGCCATGCATCTGGACTTGTGTTATTACAATGGTTATTACAAACCACTATTGGGGGTGGCATGTGAGTCTGCTGTGTATTTTAATACAATTCTCTACCAGTAATTGATAAACTAAAAAATCAACTACTTTTGTCAGGATTAAACCATGAAGCCAGAGTTCACATATAATACTTAACCTAAATAAAGAATTCATGGGAAACAGTGCCTTCCTATCATAAAATTTATTGGAAAGGTATATAGAAAGAAAAAAATCCATACATGTTTCTCAGGAAAGCATAATTTCCCAATGGGTACCACTCTATTCGACTTGAATCTAAACTAACACTGCGGATTCTAATAGCACTTGGCAAGCTGCAGACACATCATTTTTTAACTTAGCCTTAAGTTTGAATTACCTGGAACTCAAATTTCCAATGTGACCTTTTGGGAGTTTTGTTTAGGAAAAAAGAGAATTCTCACTAGAGAGAGAAAATGCCTTTTAGAGAACAAGAAATGTTGAGGGTGGAGGCTACAATAGCATGGTGCTCCTGCTAGTCTGGAATTAGAGAAAACAATGACCATGAATGCAAGCTTTGTTAGCTTCAGCAGACAAAAGGAAAAGGAAATACCTTTTTTTTTTTTTTTTTTTTTTTTTTTTTTACATTTAAGTCCAAATTTCTGATCTTTTGTACCATGTTTTCAAGTATTCATTTATTCCTTCCATGTCTGAAGCTTCTAAAATGCAGGAGGGTGGGTTTTTTTTTGTTTTTTTTTTTTTTTTTTTTTTTTCCTGCCTACAATAATGGGCATGCTGAAGATGTATATGCCGAACAGAATGTTTTTATTTGTGTGTTCAATTCTGCAAGGAGTTCTGCACCAAAGAATTTAATCAAAGAGAGCAAGCACTCTTCTCACCCCTCAAAACAGATGCCAGAGACTTTAATGATCACCTGAAATTCCAGCATAGTGATCTCCAGTCACTAGAATTTAACTTTTCTGTCTTGGTTTTATGGAAATCTGACTTGCAAAGTGCAATATTCTGTTCTGCTGTGTAACCACATCTATACTGGAGCTATAGACTGTTCTTGTTCCTAATTTCCTTTATCCTCTGGTATGCTCCACAGACTGACTCTTAAATTCCCTTTTCATTGCCAAGTTGAGAAGTATACAACAGGAAATTTCAACTGCATATTTACATAGAGAAAAAACTGGATAGTATGGGAGAACCAAAGATAGCTTTGAGTCTTTTGTACTATGCTCAAAGTCAAGAGTGAAAAAGAAAAACACAAAAATACATGGTATCTAATTGCTAAATATTTATGTAATGCAATCATCATTTATTGAGGGAGAAATTGAAGAAGAGTTTAAATATTTACAACAGAACACAGTATTATTTACTATAGATGGAATTTAGCAATAATTTTGGGGAAAAAGATTGCTGTGACAGATAAAGATTACTTTATGTTATTAGAACTGACAATGGCACATATGAAAACATTCCGCAAAACTAAACAGCTCTTTCTCTGAGTTATCCCTTTCATTCTGGTTCTTCTCCTGCCTGTTTTACTTGTTAATACAATTCCTGAGTGAGTGGTACACAGACCAACATGCATCATTCTGCCCCAAATGTCAAAAGACAGTTCAATAAAGGCTTTCTTTTGTTTCATCAGAAGGAGCATGCCAAAAAGGCAAAAAAGTATCACACTGTTAAGATTCATACCTCCTATCACCTGTGAAAACTGCTCTGGGCTGGAGCGAGCAAGACCTGCAGTGGGCAGTAGATGCTCTCTCATCTCTGGCAACCTGAAGGGCTTCAGTCAGAAATTCATATAATTGTAGAATCATTCAGGAACTTGGCTTATTGATGGAACTTGTAGGTCCGGTTGGTGGTCAGATTTGATGAACTTGAAGGTCTTTCCAGCTAAATGATTCTAAACAAGGACCGTTTGCACCACATCCACGTATCTCCTGAACAGTTCCAGGAATGGGGACTCCACCACTTCTCTGAGAAGCCTGCTCTTGAAGCAATAAGAGAGCACCTACCAGAAGGCAGCTCAATGACACTCAGGGTTTTGAAAGTACAGTCTTTCAACCTTTGGAAGTTTTGCCTGGGATGGGAAAATTTGGATGAGTGTGCTATTGATCATAAAAGTTACATTACATGTAGAAATTTGGAAAATGAACAAGAGCTACTAGCATACGCTCAGAGTGGCTGCAGGAAATAGCAAACATGCCAATTAGCAGTGGATGCCTACAAAACATCACTTTTGTCCTGTTTAATGGATCTAATTTATATGAAGTGTATTCAAAACATCACTTAAGGTTATTACCACATCTCTGAAACCATTGCATTCAACTGAATAACTGGAACACTTTATGTACCTTTTATTAACGCATAAACATGATTAACTTGCACTTTACCCATCTGAAATATCAAAACGTTAAAAGAAGCATAAAAACAGAAAATTACTGGACATTTCCTGGTTGCTGCTGAGTGAGATAGGCAGGTAGAATGAACCATGACCAACCTGTGCCCCTTCCCTCCAGTACTAATGCCTCTAATGAAATCTGATGTCAATCAGAAACTCATCAAATTGGTCTGATCATTTGCTATCAGTCTCTTAGAACAACATAACAATCTGAAAATTGAATAGGAAAGAACTGTTTTGCTAAAGGTTGTCCTGGCAAAGTGGCTGCCTTTATTATTTATATTTTGCTTATATGGCTAATTGGCTTTTGGTTGACTAAGGGAAGGCTAAATTTAGATCTAACAGAAGGTACATACTGTGCTATACAGCCAACTCCAGCTAAGATTCCAAGCAGAGTAGTTTGAAATATATTATTTTTCCAAAAATGCAGCGTGAGGACAATGTTCAGTTCTTCAACTGAAATTTTTCTTTCCCTTCCTGAAAGTATTTTCCAACATTGTGGTAACAAGAGTTATACTAATTCTCACTGGGCCAGAACAGAGTTCTTGAAGAATTAGCAGCATCAATTCAGGAATTCTACTCCAGATCATTAAGAGAGACAAATATCTGGCTTTCGTGAAAAGCTTAACAAGGAAGGGAAAGAGAAATGATGCAAAAGGAGGGAGGGGAAAATCTGGGAAAAGAAAAAGATTATCTTTCAAACAATTTGATTTAAATGAAAATAAATTAGATTTGATATTAATACTGATGGTGCCATGATATGGCTAAAAGCAAGTCTGCACTATGTTCCAGCCAGAGGGTCCACTGTATGTTGTCTCAGTTTCAGTAGGCTTTTAACTGGCCTTTTGGCTGATTACATGCAAATGCTCCTTAATTTACAGCTGCTTCTATCCTTAAATATTTTATAATATATGATATACTTGCAACTGTAAGCAAACTGCTCCCCAGCAGGTCACATGGTTTTTCTATTTCTCCATGCAAGTTCTGTTTTAATAATTACTTAGGCATGTTTAAATGATTATGCTGCTCAGTGGCATCAGGCGTGTTCATATAGGATACATTCCAATCCTTTCGAGTTGTGAAAAAGATAAACTTCAGATTCAGTATAACCACAGAAAATATCAACTGGTGTGTCAAGGGAATCCAGGAGCTGAAGAAAAAGCTTCCTGGCAAGAAAAGGGAAGTTGCTTATGTCTATAAGACATATAAACCCACTTAGAGACTTTTGTATCTCCAAAACCTCAAATTCACATCTGATGTTCTACTGTTCTCTTGTTTTCAGCCTTTCTCTTCTCTTGGTGGCAGGGGGGTTGGAACTAGGTGAGCTTTGAGGACCCTTCCAAACCAAGCAATTTTATGATTCTATGAATGTGCTGAAAGAGCAAGAGTCTTTGTCATTCCAGGCTCATTACAGCAGAAAATCAGCAACATCTGCTTTCAGGTTGAGTAACACACCTCCAGACCTGCCTTCTAAAGGAACAGTGGTATTTAAACTTGAGAAGGTGTTTATTGAACACTATTTGTACTCTAATGACTGCTTGCTCAGAAGGTTCTGTGGGCCACCGGAGGCTAATGGCAGAAGTAACAGACTGCTTGCAAATGGATTTTGAAGCCTGGTTTTCTCCAAACTGCCCATATGCACTACCAAAGCACTGCACAAATCCTACCCCATACGAGCAGTGAATAGGACCGGTGTGCTTGAAGTCTCGACAACTCCATTCATATCCACAAAAAGAGCACAGCGGATTATTGTTTGTACAGCCAGAGAGATTTGGGGAGATTAAACCTCGTGTCCACAGACAGCATGGCTGCGTTCCCGCTGCAGCACACATCCCCTGAATCCTGTCCAAGCATTGCCGCATTGTCTTTACAGCACAGACTTTAGCTTAAAAGTCATCTCCTGGCACTCGCTTTGCAGAATAGCTGGCTGCTTAGCACCCTGTACACCAGATGTTATCTCGCAAACAAAGTGCACAAATGCTTATTTCATTCACACAATAAAAGAATAATCAGAGTTAGCGCCTAATTCCTTGATTCAAAGTTAATAGTATTTAGGATTTATAAATATTTAGCAGAAGTATGTTAATTTCATGGCTTTACTAAAAAAAAATGGCATGGCATGCAGTTCGAGGAATGAAGCAGTATGTGTCATAAATAAGCCTAACAAAGAGCATTTAAGTTATTAGGAGTTTTGGCAGAACAACTGCAAAGAAGATTGCAATTGTGAAGCACGTAGGTCATCTGACAAAGGAGACACTGTTACTCAATACAATAACAATACTAGTTTTATGTTCTTTTAAGTATTCCAAAAATAGCTGCCTGAACGATTCTCCACATTAGAATGTCTATCTCTAATCACAAGGTAGATTTCAAATTATTAGTTAAAAGCATTTAAAAGACCATACATCAGGGAGCACTGCATCTCAGATCCTGCTATGTTCAGTAGACCAGTTATAGAAAAGAAAAATGTGTGACTGTCAATGAAATCAGTGATGTAAATGGGAAGAAACAGCATTGTTGGTAACTGGATACATGGGCAGAATTAACCATTCCTGCACACTGAGAGTGAGAATTATTAAGGCTTTCACTTTGCAGTAATCAGAAGTATCGTGGAAGAGGGAGGAATTCTCTGACACCTGTTGGACATAAAGATGACTAGGGCTTTATTTTCCTTCTTTTTTATTTTTTTAATGCTTTTTCTGTGGGTATTTCTATTCTGTGATAGATGTGAAACACTAGGCATTAAAACAACAAAAGGTTAAATTAATCATAAATCATTACACACCATCAATTTATGTATTTATCCTACTCTGTGTATAGAAAATTGAATGAAGCGCCTGGAGATTTTTGGTTGAGCAGACTCAAGTAATGAAAACAATTTCCTAAAATAAAATATAAGTATTGTCAAGAAGTCCAGCAAGATTAGTTTCCATCTCAAAAAGACCAGAAAATTGGGTTTCTTCAGATCCCCAATCAAATGCACCAATAAGTGAAATTTTGCTTATTGAAATGGAAAAAGAGTACTGAGAGATGTGACAATCCCACAAGCTAAGAAGATTTTATATCATAATCACTGCTGTGACAAAAACGTTAGTGAGATAACTTACATTAACTACATCATCAGCTTCTTCATCATTCCTCAACACTGCATTCACTCAAGACCAATGCACACACTTCTCCCACTAAATAAAATGTCAAAGATCAGTCACTGATTACATCAGTTTACAAGGGTATGCCATGCTCTCAAATTCATGTGCTTCGCTTCCTTACTTTTGGCAGCTTTTCTTTCATTGCAGAAGAATAATATAAAGGAAAAACTGAAACATTCATCCTGTATTTGGCTCTTTACATACATTAAAATTCATAGAAGTTCAGAAAACAGTTAGGATATACATATCATAGAATCATAGAATAATAGAATCATAGAATCATAGAATCATAGAATGGCCTGGGTTGAAAAGGACCACAATGATCATCCAGTTTCAACCCCAGTGCTATGTGCATGGTGGCCAACCACCACACCAGACTGCCCAAAGCCACATGCAGCCTGGCCTTGAATGCCTCCAGGGATATATATCTCTATTTTTTTAAGAAAGACTCAATTTGTTAGTCACAATAGTAGAAAAGGGCTGGTAAGAAATGATGTAGACAAGATACTAAAAACAAAACAACAACAACAAAAAAAAAAACCACACAATACATAACAATACATTTCCTTACTTCATGATGTTGGTATAGTATCTTGATGCCAAAACTGCAAAATATTTCCCATTAAAAAGAAAGATTTTTTTCAACAACCTCATTTCTACTAATGCGTTTAGGGAAATGGCGTCAGGGGAAGAATTTCCTTGTGCAGCTTGTATTGCCAGCTGTTTCAAAGGCTCACAGGGTCCTATGATGTCTAACACAAACCACAATTCCTATGTTGGTCTCATGTGAATCAGAAGATGAATGCTACCACACAATAGGACAAGAGGAATTAAAGCCACACTTTTCTACCAGATATCCTCTGTTGTACTGCCATGTGCTTTGATAAATGAATTAAAATTTCTTGGTCTAATTGCCAGAGAACTAGTAACATGTGAAAATAAAGTAATTCCCAGACAGCAAACAAATAGGGTACAAAAGGATTATTCAGAAGAGATAAGGCCGCAATATAAAACTAATATACATTCCATCCATCTACACTCATTGTTGGAGGGTTTCAGGAAGCTGACAGGGTTAAAATTTCCAACTACCACCTCACAATCACGCTGGAAGTCCTTGAAAGATGCAATATGCACACTGATAAGGAAAAATTGGCTTATGTAATCAGGATTTTCAGCACAATCTCTCGGAGTGCCTCAAGAAATCTAAACATCCATAGGCTAAGAAGTAAGTCTTCAAATGAATACAAGTTTGATTTAAAGAAGTGAAGTAAGGACAACAGTGGTGTTTGGGGAAGAGTGGTTTTGGAGGACCAAATGTTGAGCATATGTAAGTCACTCTGAAAGTAATGCCTTCTATTTATTTCCAGGGAAACTGTAACAGATACACAGAGCACAATAACACTATTTGATAGAGCAAATTCTCAGCTATAAAACACTACTTTTCAAAACAGTCATCACAATTATCTATGTGTTTTTGCCAACAATGAACAAGAGCCTGCATACTGCGCTTGTAAAAATCTGTACCAGCGGAAGTGACCCACTATTTTACAGCTCCAATGATAGCACTGTTGATAGGAGAACATTGTCCATGCAGTCCATCTTTTGTTGGTCCAAATAGATGGAAGTCAGAAGACACCAAATCTGGACTATATGATAGATGTGGTAGGACAGTTCAGCCATGACTATCAATACGCTCCGCAGTCTTTAAGCTGGCATAGGGCCTGGCATTATTTTACTGCAAGAGAAAGGTTGTCCACTTCACGGGCTGCTATTTTGACTCCAGCTCATAGCGGTGACTCTATGTCTCCTCACCAGTAATGATATGATCCAGGAAACTGTCACCTTCAGTGTTGGTTCAGTAGGTCCTTGAAAAGCTTGCAAATGCTGTTATTTCTCTTCCTGTGTGAGTATTCATGAGACCCACCTGGCATAAACTTTGTGACATCCCAACATTGTCACCATAATTTCCAACACAGTGAAGTTGATATTCAGATCCACACACAATTCTCTGGTCATAACCCTCCAATTAGAGAAGACAACCTGATTGAGGCACTATTCATTTTGTGGTGTGACAGCTGCACACAGCTGGCTGGAATGTGTCTTGTCTTTATGTCTCTGTCATCACTGTTGAAACACACCACTGACTATCTCACTGTGTTCATATCCACTGTTTGATCTCCACAGATGTTCAGCAAGCACCAATGAATGTCAGTGGGTGCCATTTTTTTTGCATAGAAGAATTCAGTGGCACACCTTTGCTTCATGCTTACTTCCATGTCAGACACCATTCTGTTGGGCTCTGCTGCCACCATCACACAGCAACAAAATGTAGTGGAATATTGGCAGGAAGGTTCAATCTCTACTGCTATACCACCAACATCTGTCTCTGATGTCATGGCCAATATCATAAAATAGGAAGCATTACTTTCAGAGCAGTCCTCATACTTTTTAGTCAAGTTGAAAGGCAGTTACCACTATGATAACAAAACCTGTTGATTATGCTAACTTGCTCTGGACAGTAAAGATGAGGGCAACTGGATAAATAATGCAAAAGGACTTGAAGGTTTGTCAAAACTAGAAATGAGAGCTGGCAGGAGCAGATCTGTACACTGACACAGTTGCTGGTGAAGATCATACTATCCACAATTCAGGGCTGGTTTTATTTTTTTTTTAACTTGGACTCTCCAGTCCGCCCCCTTGGACTGAATGTTTGTCTGTGGACAGAACACTGAAGTTGCACTTCTGGAGCTTATCTTTTTGTTTAATTTTGTCTGAAAAGAGCAGACTATGGGCTCTCAGATCCTCTTCAGTGTGAACAAATGCACAGTAAGTGAAGATGGCCAAGAGATTAGTTTCAAAAGCACTCTCCTGCTCCTACACCCTTGATATTTAAGCACTCTGTAATGCTCAAGAACCAAGCAATAAAATAGCAGGTGAAAATGAAAATAGATAAATTTAGAGAGCTGGACATGTGGAAAAAAAAAGCGCCAATAATCATGATTTTACACGGAAGGTGATGAAGTCTGGGCAAATTTAATTTTATCAAAGTTCACATTATCAGTTCCAAATGAAACCTCAGAGTCACAACATTCAGTCCTCTAAACAACTCATCTCAGAGATCAAGAAAGTAAATTAAATTACTAGGGAAGGAAAAGAAAACTAACAGAAACATCACTCTCTTACTGTAGGAAGATCATCTATATCTCCTGCTTTCTCCACTCTAAAAAGACATGGTAAAATTGAATAAACTGAGAGGAGGATGGCAAGTACACTCAAAGGCATGGAGCAGCTTTCAGGCAGAACATCACCATGCAGAGTGGGGCTTTTCAGCCTGGCAGGTGACAGAGGATGGGATATGATAAACTTTCATGTAATTGTGAGGGGAACTGAGAGGCTGCAAAGCCGCAACTAAATGTTCTATGTATTTCCCAGATGGACAGCTAGGGTATACAGCACAAAACCAGCGTGTGGTAGAATCGGAACTAGCAAAAAAGATGTCCTTATTCACACAGCACATAGTTAAATTATAAGCCCTTGATACAGAAAGCTTTAACTCCTAAGTTTACAAACACTGAAAAGTTGACTCCATAAGAATGATAACCTGCTAAAGGTTATCGCCCCTGACACACCCAGTCTTTGAGCAATTAACTGCTGCTATATAATGCTTATTTTTCCTTCCTTCTTTCTTTCTTTCTTTCTTTCTTTCTTTCTTTCTTTCTTTCTTTCTTTCTTTCTTTCTTTCTTTCTTTCTTTCTTTCTTTCTTTCTTTCTTTATTTATATATTTCTTTCTTTAGATATTTCTTTATTTAATTCATTCATT
>NW_024885532.1:21471291-21570658 GCF_019232065.1 Centrocercus urophasianus
TTTCTTTCTTTCTTTCTTTCTTTCTTTCTTTCTTTCTTTCTTTCTTTCTTTCTTTCTTTCTTTCTTTCTTTCTTTCTTTCTTTCTTTCTTTCTCTCTTTCTTTCTTTCTTTCTTTCTTTCTTTCCTTCCTTCCTTCCTTCCTTCCTTCCTTCCTTCCTTCTTTATTTCTTCCTTTTCTTCTTCCTTTCTTTCTTTCTTCCTTTCTTTCTTCTTTCTTTCTTCCCTTCTTTCTCTCTTTCTTTCTTTTCAAATAACCACACCTGTCTGTCCTGTTTGTGTACACTTTCCTAGGCACTAATTTCATATTGTTTTGTAATTTCATAATTCAAGGACAGATTACTGGCTTAGGCTACCTTTTGCTCTGACCCAGTATGGCTGCTCTTACATTAGTCAATGGGACTAAGCCACTAAATAAAAGTCAGAAGTTGCCTCAGCAACAGAAGAAAAAAAAAAAAAAAAAAAAAGCCCCACTTGACTCAACAGAATTTTCATTTCCTTTTATTGATTCCAGAACATGGCATTGGAGACTTAAGATTTATAACCCAAATTTGTGTTGGGAAAAGAGCTTACATGTCACAGTTCTACATGAAGATGATGGAAAATTGTAAATGTCACAGAAAACACAGTTTTGGAAGTCTACTGTTGTTGTTCCGTGTTCAGAATTGCATTTTTTCAGTGTTTGGTTTTTTTTTTTTTAATTCTTTCTGAATGAATTTCCTAGCAAATGATCATACTTTTAGTATGCTAAGATCAATTGGATTAAAGTTTCATACACAAGATGGAAAAAGAAATATGTCAGTAAAGCATGTCAGTTATTAATGACACACACTAAATTATGGTAGACTGAACACTCTCAGTAGGCTGGAAGATTTGATTGTAGTGTTTTAAGTCTGTCTTACAGAATTGCACATTTTGCCTTTTGGACAATATTTATTATACCTTAGAGAGCACAAACAAATACTTTTGCAGAAACAATCATTTAATAATAGTTACTCTATTTTTTTTTATACAAAGCCCTTCAGAAAGAGTTGGGAAGGCTTCCCTTTTTTGCATCTTCCCCTATTCTTGTCTCCTATAGGTAATGATTTTGGGTAAAATTTGCAAAAGTTCAATTTTCCCTGGCTCCTTGAAAAGCACACAGTAATTAATCTAAACTTACCCTGTTTTGGAATGTGCTCATTTAGAGTTTCAAATAAAATATCGATATTAGGTGCCAGCAATGAGCTATTACAAAAAAAAAAAAACAAAAAAACATTTGGTCCCTCTATTTTGCAAACTGAGATTTTTTCACATTTACAACAGAATCAAAAGGACTAAATGTGCTGGCTGGGTGTCACTAATGATACTAACTATTGCTCCCAGCTGTTTTTCCTTTAAATACAGGACACAGCTGAAATAAGATCTGCATCTGCCACTATTTGGCCTTCCTACATTTGATGGGAAATCTTACATGTCCTAATTAACTGTGACCAATAAAGTAATCACTTTACTCAACAAGTCCCATAGAGAAAAAATGAGCAAAACATAATTAAAAAATGATGACGTTGTCTGGATGAAAGTGATCATTTGTAGTACAGAGGGGTCTCTTGGCTTTTTTTTGCACTTTATTTAACTGTTACTATTGACTAAAGTTCTAGTTTCATAGAGTTGTTATGAACAAGCAGTTAATAAGGCAGCTGTCTACGGCTTCAATAGTTCCATGTAAACTAAGCTATTATTTTGGAAGCGATGACATAATTCACATGGAAAAGGTGATTAATCCATCATATAAATTAGGACTGTGAGTATAAATGCATATAATTCATTTGATCCAATTTTTGTTCCAGATATTGCTACAGCAAATTATTTTTGTTACTTTTTTTTTTTTAACTTTTTTTTTTTTGTCTGGAACTTAAAGCTTCATAGGAAAAAAAAATCCACAAAGAAAAAAAAAAAAAGGAGAAAAAAAGGGAAAAAAATACAAATCAGAAGTGGGATTAGATTATGAGAAGCTACTGAAGCAGCATTATGGGTGGCACACAATATTAGGCCTCAGAGATTTTCCCTGAAGCACAAAATATGGATGTCATCTAACAGGAGGCATTAACAACTAGTTGGCCTCGGATCTCGCCTAGACATAACCACATACAAGACTAAGTCATGCTCTTGCTTCACTTAGCCCTGCTAGTTCCCGAGGACAGTTGTTACATCTACCTCAGGGATACCAGCAGCCCTCAGTGTCAGGATAAGAAGCAATGAGCACAAACTAGAAGACAGGAGGATCCTCCCTGAGCACCCTGCTCTGGATGCCCCTGCTAGGGCAGGAGCTGAAGCAGGTGGTTTTAGTGGGCCCTGCAAGCCACTCTGTGCTGGGGTTCTGTGACACCACAATTCCTCACTCAATTGACATCATCTGTTTACATCTTAGTCATGGATACCTACTGAGGCATAAAAGTTGCTGCAGCTGTCACTTTAGGCCCCAAAGATCCACAGTGAAGTCCCTAAGTCCCTTACTTACTCCCTGATACTCTCTTTGGGCAGAATCTCTGCAGAAGAATGCACCAGCCCAGCTTGTTGCTGCCTGCATGGGAGAACCAAACTCTTCTTGTATTTGTCTCTTCTCTGAAAGAATAGTGAGGCGCTGGAACAGGCTGCCCAGGGAGGTGACTGATTCACTGTCCCTGGAGGTGTTCAATAAACATTTAGATGTTGCTCTGAGGGACGTGGTTAAGGGAGGAAATATTGGTGGTAGTAGATGGGCAGTTGGACTGGATGATCTTGGGGTCTTCTCCAACCTTGGTGATTCTACAACTCTATGACTGCACTTATTTTATCTTTAACACTCCTCCTGCCATTGACTTAGCTCAAGGAAAAATGAACTGGGTGCAACCAAATGCTAGCAATGACACCACATCTGCAATCTAATTTCTCTCACTCAAAAGCAAGAGCTGAGGCATAGTCATAGTCTATACTCAGTCTATAATTAAGAGTATCAGACTGCTCTCCGGCAAAGAAGCAGTTCACTGTTCATAACCATGAATGCAGTCATGACAGCAGGCATGTTGGCAAATTAAAAACAGGTTAGTTTAGAGAAGCCAGCTGCAGTCACATGCAATCAGATTGCAACTGAGAGTTTGTACACCTGGGTTGACCAAGTGTGGGGACATGCAGTGAGGTGCATATAATGCATACATAGATATAGATATAATGATGGCTGTGTGTTAAGTGCTGAGACATCTGCTGCTCCTCGCATTACAGGGTGAGATATACACAAAAGTGACAGTGCTATTCATTTCTGTGACCTAAAATGCTCCTCAGAGAGACAGACTCATATTCTAAACTTTGCAACAACCCAGCGTATTCAAGCAAACTGGAAATCCCATATCATCCATGCTTCTTTACCAGAATTACACTCTCCTATGAAACAAAAAGAGGCCCCCAGAAGAAGTAAATTAAAAGTCTTAATTCACCTCTTTAAAATAGCAAATCCTGTACTTATTTTGAGGACGGAAACAGTATCTCAGGCCCAGTCAAAACTGACGTATGAAAAAAGAAAAAGCTCTTTGAACACAAACGTTGCCCCAGCTTTTGCCAACTATCCAGTTCCAGAGAATTTACTGCTAATACGCACGAGTTCTTAAATACATTTGCTATTTAAATTTCACAAAAAACAGATTTGGAGTTTTGTGCACATCAAAAGAGCTATAACAAAGAAACAGGAGACTGAATTTATGATTAGGAAAAGCAGACACATTCATTTTCTTTTCCAAAGCAAAGCACCATAACAAAACCACACTCTGGCTGCTGAAGTTACTCAGTGATGGAGAATTTAGATTAGCATGCAAACAAGAAAATGTTTGACTACATAAAAGATAACCTGAACACCAGGACTATATTTTATGCAGAAACTAGTTATAAAAATGCTGCATGAACGATCCCCATAGGGATAATTTAAGGAAAATAATCTGAGATATTTACGTACCTGACAAATATTCAGGACTATGGGAGATTTCACTGTTTATATGCCCATCATCTAAGCCTACAGTGTTTGGCTGGGATAGCCAAGGTCACACTGACCACAGCAACTAGCCCTGGCTCTGGGAGAAGCCCAGCCATGTGAGAAAGGCTGATCAGCCCAGGTGGAATATCACACCATAGCCTCAGAGCACCATGGTTCCTGTGTTCACACTGCTCAGGTGTTACTGCAGTCTGCCAGACAGACAAATCCTGGGTGTTAACGCCAGCAGGACAGCTGAGCTCTAGACCATGTTTATTAACATGCCATCTGAGCAACACTTGACAAGCCCACTGCAAATTGCTCACAGCCCAAAGGCTGCATGCGTCTTCTCTGCCTTCCCATTTTGTGCCTCCCTGCAACCTCACCAGCCTCCCTGCTCACCTCCCATTGCACATCCTTCCTTGCTTCTACATCCTCAGCCCACAGCTCCTGCAGACAACACGGAATACACAGCAGAGCTGGAAGCTGCTACTTCCTATCAAAAGCACCACACATACGAGAGTGGTGTATGTTGACCCTGTGCCTGTTCATTTTATTTTCTTACCTCATATTGCCAGCAAGATGTTTTTCTTATGTTTTGGGCAGCAGCACTTAACGCTGGATAATCAGCAAGAGAGTCACATTGCAAAAGCTCATAAGCCAAATGTGTTTTGCAAGCTGGAGTTTGGTCACTGTCGTCACAAAATGAAAACAGAACAGGTGTAGAAAAAGGCTACAAAAATCAGTTTGGAAAGAGGCTTTCTTTTTTCTTTTTTTTCTTGAAGGGAGATTAGAGGAGCTTAGATTGTTTAGTCTAGCAAAATGAAGAAGAACAGCTGAGAGGAAGGTAAGGGAGGATATGTTTGCTCTCTATTAATTATTAATTAATACTCTATTAATTATTAATAAAGAACTATTCAAGATAAAAGGTAATGGTGTCACAAAACAAATGGATAAAGGTTGTTCGTGAATATATTTAAGCTAGGAATGCAAATAGAGTTCCTAACCATTAATTGAGTTTGGAAACAGCTTTCCAGTGGGAAAAGTGGAACGGAAAAGCCTCAAAGACTTCTAAGAGGAAGCCTATATGAAGAGGCTGGATGTCTCTGAATGCCACATACCAAGCAACGGTTCAAGCTTTGTATCCCAAATCTGATCGCCTTTCATCTCCTGGCTAGGGAGAGATGCAAAACTGTCTGTAATGTCCTTTCCTAAACCTGGTGAAAAGGACACGTTCGAGCACTTGCTTTTCTAAACAGAGGTATGAAAAAACACCTTTTTTTTTTTTTTTTTTTTTTTTTTTGGTATGAATTTTGTTAATGATTCATTATTTGCATTTAATAAGATGAAATCCACTTTAACAGTACTTTGAATGAGACCTCTAAGAGGTCATCTCACTCATCGTCAGATGGCTATTCCATTTCATGGCTACCACTCTGGCTTGGCTTTGAACCATTTCACTCTGAAGCTTATTTTTACTATCTTCAATAGTGCAGTTCTCCTAATATCCACCTTGAATACATGGAGCCCTCACCAGAGGCATAGAAATAGAGATGTGATTATCATAGCAGTGGAGGATGTTCTAAATACAGTTTTCAAGAAGAAACTGTTTAAATCTGAACTGTAGTACCACAATGACAAGCTTGTCTATTAAGCACTATTGTGGTCAATGCTTTGTCATAAATACACAACTGATACTTGCAATACAGAAGTGACATTTAAAACACACACAAAAAAAAAACATGTTCATCACAAAATGTTGCTTCCTGATATGAGTCATCCAACATGAAATCAAAGATTTATTTCCAATCTTGGGTCAAATACCCTGGGGTATATCATCACATCAAAATACAGTTCTGCTACGCTCCACTGGAATGGTCTTCATCCGTATTAAATTTCTGCATAAGAAAAAGTAGAGAAGTCGATCATAGAAGGGTGAAGTACACCAGAAAGATCAAAAAAGAGGTAAGAAAGAAAAGTTTTCACTAATAATTTTAAAGTAGAATGCAGTGAAAATAAATGTGTGCACAGACACACAGGAAATGGACTGTGATAGTTTGACGAATGTAGAAAATCTTTAAGGACTGAATCTTGGACTTAATCCCATTTAGAAAAAGAACATATTTCTGTCTAATAGCAGTTACATAAACCTCTTAGAAGTTTTAGCAGTGTTCCAGTGAGAAAAGAATCCACCGAATGAGCCACTATGTGGCATTTATTTGACAGCATTATCAAAAGGCTCATGTACTCATGGAGTCTTGCAATTGTAACTTCTCCAACCCCAGCAAGCGGTTCTTTACAAAGAGGGCTGAGGGGCACCACTTCACAGACAAGATGATTTGCCCACATCCCCCTTCAATCTCATTTGCTTTCTGGTTCAGCAGATAGCTACAAATCATACACAAAACATAAAAGTGATAAGGAAGCTCCACAAACAAACCCCAGTTTCTCAGGTTAGCTGTGATGATCCCCTGCTTTTCCGTTTTTAGGACTTAAATTCACCTCAGTTGTGCAACATCCAAGTCAGCTGAGTTGACAAAAGAAATTCCATGTTTTTCTCTGCTAAAATGGGTTCTCCTGTATTTTCTTTGGTTACAGGCATATGAAAGTACTTATACAGGGTCACTAGCAGAGATCTGCAAGATATGAATCTCCTCTGGGAAGGCAGCTCTGCAAGACTCTTCAGCTACTACACTGTCTGGTGTCCAGCAATTTCAACTGCTGTAACTGGAGGTTTAATGGGATAACATCAGTTATACCCCTCTTCCCCTTCCCCCGAAAGAAAATGGGAAAACTACTTCAGTTTCTCAATTTTCAAGAGAGATTACATTTTTATTTACATTTGTTCTGTGTATAGGCCCAACACAAGTATTATCTGCTATAAATAAGGCAAAACCAACCCTTGCTTCTAAAGCAGCATTGCTGTAGTGGGATTTCAGACTGAAAAAGATGACGGGTGTACAAAATGAATGCAGCAAGTTGCTAAACTCTGCTTACAGACCTGCTCCCTCTAGAAACCACAGATGTATATTGAGATGGACAGATTCGGCAGGCGGGATAGCAACCCAGCAGTCTGCAGAGCCTTCCTGTATTATATCAATTGTATTTACATGGACAGTCCAGTGAAGCGTGTTAGACTAAATGTCTTAACTGTTTCAGTACCTGTCTCTGTTGAAATTTGTTTCCTTGCTACAAAGAAGTGGGTTTTTCATCTTGTGAAGAAAATTGATGTAATTAAAACAGCTCTATTCCAATAGCAGGGGATGTGCAACTGATTGCTGGGACCGTCGATTGATTTTGTCTGTTTGTTTGTCTTAATTATCTTCCTTCAGATGCCTGATTGTGATTTAAAGTCAAGGTTCTCAGAAATTAATGGGATGATCATGTGCTGCCCTCACTTATAAAGCTATCAGCACTGAATGAATTGTGAAACAAAAAAGAAAAGAGGAGAAAACTGGGCAGTTGCAAGGATAAAAACAGAGCTGATCCTGACCCAATTTGCCAGGTTAGGGTCTAACCACAAATGAAAAGAACCATTTAGCCACCTGCCAGATATTTCTGAGAGACTGTATAAAAAAATGACTGCTCTCCCTTATTTACTAAACCATAAGTTGAAATAAAATACTCTGAATCCTGGAGAGTTTCCAGTCAGGATCAAATGTAATTTCACACTGGCCACTGTTTGTTTTTAAAGGACTAAATATCAAAGTAATTTCAGGAACTCTGCTGGAAAATGGGATTTATAATGAAAAATATTTGCTGACCCATAGAGAAATGAAAGCATGGCTTGTGCTCCCATTTTTCTTTCATGTTGCTTGACAAATTGACACACAATTGTTAATTATAGGCACTGAGCATCCCATGATTATGCATAAAATATTCCAGCTGATTGGAGCACAAGTCCAATAGCATTTGCAAGAAATTAAGTAGCATTCTTACAGATACTGAAGGCTATGAATTTTGAATCATGATATAATTAAATTTCTGAAGTAGATATTCAAAATGCTCCTAGTTTTTACTTAGCATTTAACCGTACTACAACCAAAGAGGTTTCCCTGGATAAATGTTTTGAACACAGACTTCAACAGCCACTGTGTGGCACAAATCTACAGACTAATGAAAGTATTTCAAAAGAGTGTAGTCGTCAATACTTATTTATGTGGGGCATTTTTGATTTTTCCACTAACATGAAGAAAACAGGAAAATAAGTTTCACTTTGGAAGTGAATGGGAGAATACGAATATACTTCGGGTGAATCCAATGACACATAAAGATATACAATTCTTACTATAATCTTAAATGAAATGTGTCTGTTGAAATTAAAATTGAAAATAGGAAAAGAAAATATGAACTTGTCAGAGTTTACATTTTCATTCTGCATATGACATTTCTGTCAAATGTGGCACACTGGCACTGAGGGACATGGCTAGTGGGCATGGTGGTGATGGGCTGATGGTTGGATTACATGTTCTTAGAGACCTTTTCCAATCTTAATGATTCCATGGTTCTATGATTCTATGAAATAATAGGAACACACACTGTGTTTTCATGTGTTAATATTAAACAATGCATATTATGAATCCATATATCTCAGCTCTGGAAGTTGTTCCTTCAGGCAAAATCATTTCTTTGGCAAAGAAATCTGAACACGAAATTGAATGGCTCAGCCAGACATTACCAGGCACACAAGATAGTGCCCTGGGAAGTCATGGGAATGCCTTGGGAAGTCATTTGAAATTCAGTTTCTCTAGTTCCTTAGTGAAGACCCTGGGATAATACATGGCCCATTCCATAAGGCAGATGGTCAAATTCGCCAGAGGTCACCAAACCCTTTAGGTATGAAAAGTATGAATGAAGATAATCACTCTCCCTCCAGAAATGTGCAACCCAGCTTGTTTGCCTGGTATTGCTCAGCTCTTAGCAGTGATTCAGCTGACAAAACAGTTCCAAAGAGAACAAATACAGATAAGCTGTTCAACAGTCAAGTGCCTTATATTCAGTGCAATACATGTTTCTAGTGCAAGCTGGAGATATAATTCAAAAGTGCTAAGATAAACTCTCTCACAAACATTTTAATATTCCTGTGCAGATAATCTCCCTGTGGATCCCTCCGCCCTGAGGCAGCTGCAAAAGATTCCATCCAGGTTCCCTGTGCATTGTGCCGAGTGCTGCCCATGGCTCTGCCCAGCAACAGCCCCAGTGGCCTTGTCCTGCTCAAGCACGGAATTGTCAGCTTGCACAGGGAGATGCCAGGACACAGGGAGCTTGTTAGAATTGCTGGAAATGTTCCAAAACAAGCTGTGCAGGCACCAATGTTCCTCTGCTGCAGACTGATGTTCTTCCACGGAGGTTTCATCACAGTCACATTATCAATAAAGTGTTTTCCCTGCTCTGCATCACATTCTCAGGTGCTCAGAACTCACAAACATGGCTGAGTTTTCAAAAGAATTCAGTTTGCATTCCCTTGTTGCATTTTTTTCAAATGAAAGTAGCATCTTTCAGCAACGCGGAGCTCCCCACAGCTCCCTCATCAATATTTATAGAAGAACTTCTGGATAGCTTAACCTTCTCTGCCGTATCCTTTTGAAACCCCTGGGTGTACACTCAGGGCTTGGGGTGGAATCTGAACCTTTCTGAAAAATGGCTCCTGCTGTGACCTCCAGGCATATTTGAAAACAGTCAGGTAATCAGATATCTCCCCGCTGAAGTCAGTGAAAGCACAGCCATTTATTTCAGAGGAGGTAAGATACAGAAAGTAATGAGTGTTTGGGATGAAAGAAAAAGAAATTCTGCTTTCCAAAGAGTTTCAGTTGAGCAAACTGTAGTATTTTAACTCTTAACAACCCCTGTTGACATACAGTGTAAAGGACTGGATACATCATAGAGAAGACTCAGAGGTATCTCATCAATGCCTGTAAATCCCCGAGGGACGGTGCCAAAGGCTGGAGCCAGGCTCTATCATTGGTGCCCAGTGCCAGGACCAGAGGCCATGGGCACAAACTGGAGCACAAGAGGTTCCCTCTGAATATCAAGAGCCCTTCAACGCTGTGCAGTGATGGAGCACTGGCACAGGCTGCACAGAGGCTGTGGGGTCTCCTCCTTGGGGATCTCCCAGAGCCACCTGGACGTGGCCCTGGGCACCCTGCTCTGGGTGTCCCTGCTGGGGAAGGGACTGGAGCAGAGGGACCCAGAGGGCCCTGACAACCCCAGCCATAAGTGATCCATGTTAGTCTATGTTGTTTATATGTAGTATCCTAGGAATCTCTACAGAACATAAGCAATTCTTAGTAATTCACAGTAATTCAATTAATGCTCAGAAAGGGAGCACTGGAGGGAGAATGTGCAAAATGCACACAATCTGGGAGGAGAGAGGAAGGAAGAAGAGCTTCCATGCTTGGCAGTGGCTTGGCAAAGAAAGGAAAGGAGAAAGAAGAAAAGAGCAAGGATGCGTGAAAAGTGGTTAAATGTAACAAATATGGAAGAAATCAGACATATGACTGAATATCAACACAATGCTTTCAGTCAGTAGTTCAAAAAAATTACATCGTGTTAATTTTTTCACTTTTTTTCTACTTAAGAACTTTGAATGACTAAAACCAACAAGCTTAGAAAAGCACTTATTCAGACTGCAGTCAGTTCGGATCACTGTATGGCTCAGCCACGAGGGGCCACAAAGGCAAATGTTAATGAAAGGTTTGCAAAACGCAGCATCAACTTGTGAGAGCCGGTTCAGAAGAAATTGTACTCAGGACCAACACAGACATGGCGAAAAACCGTCCAGTCTGTCCTGCATCAACAGGAATTAGTTTCTATTGTCAGTTTAATCCATGGAGTTTACGTTTTTAGAGTTAGATGCATTCAAGGTTAGGCTGGATGTGGCTCTGGGCAGCCTGGTCTAGTGATTGGCGACCCTGCCCATCGCAGGGCCTTGAAACTAGATGACCATTGCGCTCTTTTTCAACCCAGGCCATTCTATGATTCTATGATTCTGTGATTCCATGATATTTAGATCTTCAGCTATTTTTAAATGCATGTACACAGTTGAAGGAATTCTTAGCATGAAATACAAATATTTATAAACAAAAGTCAAGCCGTCTCCATGTCTCAGCTCATTTTTCACTGCAATTTTTACAAACCATGAGAAACATTTTATCTATTTGTAGAAAAATCAGATTTTATTTTATTTTTCTGTTGCCAATTCAACATAATTTTATTCCCCCTAATCCTGGAAGGCTGGGATGAGACCAAATCCATCATTTCTCCACTTACACTGAGAATAAAGAAAAAAAAGCCTTAAAATTTCATCAATCCTCAGCCCATTTCCAAGGATAAATGTCTGTGAAGCCAATGTAATATGAGTGTTCTACTAATTTGGAGCTTGCAGAGCCCTCTCCCCCCAGTTTGTTAACAGAGTGTTTCAGCACCAGCCTGCACGGAGACCCTCAGGGTGTGAGGCCAAGGAGAAGATCCCTTTTTACACAACCCCCCTGGTCAGTTATGTAGACATGAGAGAAATAATTGCTTTGTGCGCAGAGGAAATCTCAGCAAATTGAAACTGAAATAGATGAAGCACAAGGGGGAAAAATCCAACCTTTAAAGATGAGAATTTCACTTTTCTCTCCAACCTCTGGGGTAAAATATCTCACAATGTGTTCCTCTTTACATTCTAGTCAGTTTCTCCCTATAGTTAACTACCTCCTGCATCTCATAGAATCACAGAATAATAGAATGGCCTGGGTTGAAAAAAACCACAGTGATCATCGAGTTCCAACCCCCTGCTATGTGCAGGGTCGCCAACCAGCAGACCAGGCTGCCCAGAGCCACATCCAGCCTGGCCTTGAATGCCTGCAGGGATGGGGCATCCACAACCTCCTCAGGCAACCTGTTCCAGTGCATTACCACTTTCTTTGTGAAAAACTCGTGCATTCGTTTCCTCTGGTTGGTGCCCAGCCAACCTGCCCAGCTTGTCTCAAACACACATGCATCACTGTAGGATCCACATGGGAAGCAGCATTTACAAAAGGCAAAATGAAAATGTCTGCAAGTGCTACATGCAGTGGAATTATGGCCACTAGAAAGATAAAGGGGGGGAAAAAAAAAACAAAACAGGATATGAGTAAAATCTGTTGGTATGGTTGCCCCAAGGATCTGCATGTCTGAGCATGAGAATCCACAAAGAATAGACACACAGTGAGAAGAAAAGGAAATGAGACTTGAAAGATAACATTTTAAAATAAATTGCTCCTTCTTAGATCCGAATTAAACCCAGATGATCACTTTAAGTTAGTATCACAACACTGCAGAAAAAATGATTCATGCTTTAATTGCCATAATATTATCATTTACAAAAACTACAGACGAATGGTAAATCGGATTTTGTGTACATCCTGAACAAGCCAATTAGTACACAGCCTATCTCCTGCAATCACTCTCTAGCCGATTGCTTCCCATAACTTTTTTCATAAAAATCGTCTGCACTCATGCTTCTTAATGAAGCAGGTAACTAGTTTTGCATTCCCGTAATTTGGTTCCTTCAGCTAGAAAAGTCTACACATTTCAGATCATCCCATCTTCTACTGATTTACTTCCATGCAAATCAAAATATAAATTTTCCTAAATCATGTTCAGCGCCAGGAGAATAGGCACTTAATATGCACATGACATTTAGACATGAGTAAAAAGCATAATGCTGTTTACAGACACTATCAATAAAACCCTCTTGCTTTTAACTTTAAAACTGCTGTAAAGCTTGATCACTGCACCTGTGAGCGTATCTGCTGACTGGGACTGCGACACCCATCATAGCTATTGTCTGAATAATCAACTTTCTCCCTATGTTTGTCCAAAAGAAGAGAAATACGTTTGTTTTGAGTGGTTTGCTAATCTCTTCCAGTTTGCTTCCCATTCCCCATACCTTTAAAAGTGAAAATCTGTGGCTGGAACTGTTTCTGAAATTCTAAAAAGATCCCATGGAAGTCTCATAGAAAATATATTTTGATTTTTTTCAAATTAATTTCCTCCAGAGATCTCTAAATCCAATTCAGCTTGGGGAGAGAAGTCAGTACTACATATCCAATTAAAAGAGCAGAAACAATATGTGTTGAATATTTGGATGTATGTGATTAAAGTCCACGAGAAACTCAGCAGTCAAGTTTGTTTATTTATGGATTCACATGTCAAATGCTGAAAAACAAACAGCACTGCAGAAATCGTGATCTGTTCACAGATAAATGACAAAGAAATGGGGCCAACCTAATAAATTATTTCTTCACTGCATATAATTCACCCTATTCTACCGTGTCCTCAAGCAAATATCCCATTGCTTTCAGTCCACAGAACAGCTGTTGAACTGCCTCCTGGCTGTTTGCAGGAAGTTTGTTTAAATGAGGAGTGAGAAATAAGAATAAATTTCAAAACAAGAGACAAAAACTGTAAGTACTCTGCTCTTTAAAGAATCCTGGGCTCATTTTAATAAACTACAATAAATCACTTTTTCTTTGCTTGGTGAATCTTCAATTCATGAAGTGCCCCATTTAGCATTATTATTAAAACAGACTTCATGGCTTTTAATTGGTTTCCTTATCAGCCCCAGAAAAAAAAAAAAAAAAAAAAAAAACATTTTCTTAATAAACTGGGAATGGACTAACTCATTTTGCTAATTTCAAATCCACGCTGTGCAGAGTAGAACTCAGATGTAATTTGGCTTCTTCCAGCCTAGGAGGGAAACATAAGAGAAGGAAAAATAAATGAAAAATGGGGAGAAAAAAGAAGAAGATGAAGAAGAAGCTATTAGTAAATGATTCTTACCAGAAATACAATACTGTATTTTGGGGACAAAGCTGTGCCAAGTTCTTCATCCAGAAGAATGTCTTCTGGACATTCTTCTGTGATACATGTGGTATTGTGGCTGGGTTCCTAGAAGATGCAAGACTACAAGCACAGCTGGGGCTGTGTGGGCAGCTTCTCAGATGGAAACACAGATGAAACCCCACAGAGGAGGGACAGGAGAGGCAGGGGAGATTTACTATTGCTCTCCTCCTGCTCTCCTCTGCCTCGCACCATCTGCTTAGCAGAAGCTGTATTCTCTGATGTGCTGGAGGGTCAGAAGGGTCATTTGGGCAGATTGGGGTGCTTCTGGGCAGGGAGGATGCTTCACTCTTTTCACTTGGGTCAAATTCACCTTTCCTGTCTGCACTCTGCCACAGGGATAAATACAGCCAGAGGTAAATGCATTGGCCAGATGCCAGCGGATTCTTTCTGGAGACTGAGAGCTTGGTGCTTACCAGCTCTGGTTGTGTACCTTCAATCCCACAGCTGCTCTCAGCACTTCGGGGAAAAACTGGTCAGCAGAACCACAGGGATACAGGTTTTCCTCTTTCTTAAGCCTTACCTCTTGTTATTCAAGCCTGTCAGCAGGATGTGTACCTGCACTCATGCTCAGGCTCTGTGCAATCAGCTGCATAATGGCCAATCCCTGCTTTCAAAGTCTCACTGATTGACGCATTATCTCGGGCCAACCCTCCAGGATTTTACTGGGAGAGGACAGCAGCAGGGAACAGAGCTTGCTGTATGTCATTTTCTAAAGCCACTACAAGTGCCAGAGCACAGCGGTGTGTCTGGGCTCCAAGCAAGCCATGAACAGACCCCGAATGCGTCAGGTGTAAGAGCTGCGATTCTGTAAATCTGGACTCTTAGGACACCCCCTGTATTGCCCAAGCATGATGATAAATGGCTTTCTCTGCAGCAATTATTCTTGACCTTTTCATTCATTCAGAAAATAGCATCAAAGTATAACAGGTTTCTAAACACGCAGGAAGGTTCCCACTTCGCCTGCCTTCTTCCCTGCACTGCAGGGTTTTAAAGCATCTACACAGGACTAGATGGCCTTTGTTAACAGAGTTGGAGGGCTCTTGTTAACGTAGTTAGATTTTTACCCATTAATTTCAAGTCTTTTTTGGAAAGTAAGGTGTACAGGCTTCACTCCTCATGTATTCAACCAGCTAAAGACCAAAGACCACTGAGTTCCTTGGATATTAAGGAAATCTGTGATGCTTCTACACATCCTATAAGATTTTCAATAAATCATAGAATCATAGAACCACAGAATCACTACTGTTGGAAAAGATCTCTAAGATCATCCAGTCCAACCATCCAATACTGCCCACTAACCATGTCCATCAGTCCCACATCTACAGGTTTCTTGAACACCCCAGGGATATTGATTCCTCTACCTCCCTGGGCAGCCTGTTCCAAAAATACCTAAAAAATCAGGCTAATTATTAAAGAGAACTTTTCAAGCTCTCTACATTTCAGTACACTTCACTGTATGAGGGTAGGCTCAGGAAATAAGGACTCGAGGATTCTAGCAGTTCTCTGGGTTTTGCAGTTTCTTTTCACGAGGCTTGGCTTTCAATGCTTATAATAATCTCCTTCAGCTTTGAAATCAGCACCTGTCTGGGGAAACATACGCCGTCAACTTTACTCAGAGAGCCTGCCTTAGGCTCATCTTCTTTCAAGAGAAGCCAACTTTTCTGGGAAGTCAGATTTCTGCCCTTATAGTGAAACCTGGAGGAGAGGTGGGATAGAGGGGGGGAGGTGTAAAAAGCTATTTCTTTTTCTCAGAGGTGACCTACATCTGCTTCCTCCTCCATCTCTGGTCTCTGCACTAACAAACCAGCACGGGCCATGCAGCATGGAGTAGGTACCAGGCTGTCCTACCAGGAGCGATGGGGAGGACTCACACAGCACTGGTATTTGAGGTGCAGACACACAGATTGACCATATCACGCCCTGCCAGAGGACAAGCAATGAAACAATGTAATTTCAAGGTACTTTGGAGCTCAGTTCCAGCAGACACCCATTCATCCCCCAAAGAGTTTCAGAGCAGAGGTAATGCATGGCTCCCAGATGGACTGAGAATATTGTGGCCTATCTAGAAGCTTTACCCAGTATTTCCATCCTTCCCTGTTTAAAAAAAAAAAAAAAAAAAAAATTAAAACCAACCGAAGCATCAAAAGTAGTACAATAAACATTAATTTCACCAGAGCAGCAGAGCAAATAAATTACAGCAAATAAATTAATCCAGTCACCAAAGTGTGTGCATGTGTAGGCCAAATACATACACTTGCTTTTCCTAGCTTGCTCAGACTCAAAGCTAAATGAAATAGCATAGGACAAGGCTAACAGAATGAAATTAAATTTTTCCCTGACATGTAGAACTGCCAGAGTTTTCAAGACGCATAATACCAATTGGTGACATCTGACTCTTATATTTGGAATGATATATTGCAAAGAATTCATTTGATTTCATCCTGTGTTTGATTTGGGATTTTTTTTTATTATTTTATTTTTTTTAAGACTTAGGGCAAAACCAAATGCTGCTGAGTCTTAGCTTTGAAAAATGAAAATGTCAAGGTTGAGAGTGAAGGCCATGTCTGATACCAAAGTTTCAGAGCTATAGGGGAAACTAGAAATGTAAAAAGAAATGTAGAAAAATACCTGGAAGCAGAAGCCCCTGGCACCTTCTCCCCACCCCAGAGAAGCTGAGGAGGCAGGGGCAGTCTCTTTGCTTTCAAAGTGAAATTTTGTCATAATCCATTTATGCAATCAGCTGAACCTGCATAGTTCGGTGATTAGGAATGGCTCTAATTGCCTGCTTCTTACAGGACAAACACTTTGCTGAGAGTTAATGAGAAAACCTATTTAGTCGCTGTTTCTTGGCCTCTACTGTTCACCAGCATGCACCTGTAGCAGAGAAATGTGTCATGGATAAAGAACTGGACAGTCAGTGGATGCAGTTACCATCTCATATTGCAGGGAGTGTTCCTACACACATGTTAACATGTGGCTGAGCAGTAATACAAAACATGTACTGCACCACCTGCAGTGGACTGAAACATGCAGCCTGACAAACTTTCTGTTACCAGGACTGAGGTCAGAAACATGAAATCAGGGAAACCAGTTTATTCAAGGCACTAGCCTTAAGACCAGACGACATCTGTGATCACACCCACCCTGCAAACAACTTCTCCCTAAGTCATCAGCAAATGCTACTAGTGTCACAGCAAATTAATTCAAGTCTAAATGTCAAGGGCGACATTTCTCGCACTGCTGCATCCCTGTGCTCCCTCTGATTTTGTCTACTTGTTCACTTCAAAAGGTATTGGAGCACAAGCTTTACTAGGCTCCCTAGAAACTGCACTTGAAGTAGCAAGGTTAAAGCAAAGTTTTCAGGCTCTTGTGAAAAATAATTCATGGTAGATGTACTGAAGAATTTCTAAATGGTGGCAGATGATTGTCCCCATGTGTAATCCGCTGTTTTGTATTTCTGAAGCTTCTACCTTCATAAAAATCTTCATGTTCAGCAAGCGTGTCACATACATGCCAAAGGATGTAAACTAAACCTGTTCCTGTGCCGCTGCAAGTAAAAAAAGAGTATTAACCCCATGGCTGTGTTTATGACTTGCTGTAAGGTAGCAATGCTCCTTAACAGGTGCAGCTTTTCCCTCTCAGAGGAGGACTCTGAATCCCTGCCCTTCAGCTGGCATGGTGGTTAACTACAGTGAGCATCTGCTGGGACAGCATGCTGTGATATACCCTACTGCTTCTTCCTGCCTCCCAGTCTCATGTCCTTCAGGACTGTGACTGGTGTTTTCCACCTCTGACAATATTTTTTAGTTGATCTTATTGTTTGCCTTGGAGAGAAAATGTTGCTTGGGTTTTGCTTTTTTAATTTACTGCACAAATTCTGTTTTCCTCTGGAATTTTTTAACATCTCTATTTTTTATTTTTATTTTTTACTTTTATTCAGCCACACCTGTGACTTCAGCATCAGGAAAAAGAAAGGGAAGGTGTAGCAAGCTGAAATGAGATCTGAGGAACTGCCAAGCCATAGACGTGGGAAACTGCAACCATTCATGTACGCACAGGCAAAAGAGCCCAAAGGAAAAAAAAAATACACATAAAGGAACAATTTCTTAGAGCTTTAGAAGCATTTCTTCCCCCCAAAGAATTATATCTCGAGATCACAAGCAAAGAAGAAGTGAAATCCAGTGGCAGCAACACCTGAACCCTAATGGACCATCTGAGAATAGCTAGCCCACATCAAAGCCCTGCATCTCCACTCCTGCTGATGGCTGAGCTGTCTGAAGCAAACCTTCAGCATCCTAAGATGCACCCGAGCCCTGCCTGCTCTGTGGATGTACTTTTTGCAGATTCCTTCCAATTATCGTCTCTCAGACGCACCTCTCACTCTCAGCCCTACTTTTAAATTCTTATCTAGGATCTCATCAGCTCATGTCTCAATTACTGCAACATCCTTTTTCTGTCCACTGACAAATTCAGTCCTGTCCTGATGGTATATTGATCCACAAGGCGGCTGCAGAGATCGTTCCCTAGTCTCACACTTCACTGTCATTTTGTTAATCTTCAAACTCCTTTTCTTGTTATATCAAACAAACAACCAGTCTTCACTTTCAAGGATTCTTTCACCTTATTCAGCATCAAAAGGTCATCTCACACATCTGAATAGTCCACAGTTCTTGTGTCCACTGATCACCTACCAATATTTCAATGATGTGTCTTTATAGCGTCTCTGAGAATTGACTCTTCATCTGTGAGATAGCCTTTGCAAAATTGTAATATTTCTTTATTGCAACCCTTCAACACTCTTCAGAAGTACCTTCTGGCCCAAAGAAATCTTGAAAATGGTCATGCTACAGGTGGGCTCAAGTGGCTGTTTGTGGCATCCCTCTCCTAAGGATAATTACACGAGGAAGAAGATGCTATGCCATAAGAAACTTCCAGAAACATCAGACAAAGCCTCTGCCCAAAGTAACAAAGACCAAGTTAAGGTATTGCTAATCTAAAATCAGCTCCTTGTAAGTCTTTCATGTGGATACCAACTTTTCTTCCCTATGCAGCACTTGCCAGAATCATTTCTTTGTCTATGACAGACACCCTGCAACAGTGCAGCAGACAACTTCCAACAGGTCTCTGATGAATTGTCACACAGGAACCTAATAAAGAATCTAATAAGCCATGGCTGACTGAAGCATAGTGTCATAGATGAAAAATGGCCATGAGACAGAGCAAAGGAATCATGTTTAATCACTAGCTTCCACCTTGGAGAGAAAGGAAAAAAAAAAAGAAAAGAAAAAAAAAAAAAAAAGAGTTCACAGTTCTTTGAGATTTCCTCCTGTCTTATGGCATTCCATAAATATACTACAGGACTGAAAAGCATGTGTGTGATGAGGACTGTAAGATAATGAAAGCTGCTGGGAAGTTATTTTTATCATCTGAGAGGTTTGTGAGAGACTTTAGAGAGACCTAAACTAAGCTAACACTATAAAAAAAGGAACGTCAGTGCTAGTAAATGGCAAGTAATACATACTGGAGGACACTGCGGATGTGCCAGCACACATCACATAGCATTAAGTATGTCAGCTTTCAGATCAGGGAAAGTGCTTTTTCTCTCCTGTGCAGCCCAGATGAGACCACATCTAGAATGATGTGCCCAGTTTTGCACCTCCCAGTACAAGGAAAGATATTGAGAAGCTGGAGGGAAACCAGTGGAGACTATGAGCTGTTGCAAATGGCACATAAGCAGAGCTGGATTCGACTAGGAGTGAAGCTAGACCCCTCTTTGAGTGTGCAGTGAAAGGAAAAGAGTCAGCAGTGATAAGTTGTGCCACTGGAAAGTCCAACTGGACTCATACAATTTTCTCTCTGATGAGAACAATGCTGCAAAGACCAGAGGGGTTATGGTGCTGCCATATTTAGATAGTTTCAAAATTCAATAGGACACAGCCCTAAGAGCCCTCAATTAACTGAAGTGTTCGACCCTGCTTTGAGTAAGAACTGTACTACATCTCTCAGTAATTCCCTTCCACATCAATTAATCCATGAGTTTTTGAAATCAGAAGACGACTCTTAGAGCCACTACACACAGTCAGTATAGATTTCTGATCATACAGAATTAAGATGAAAAGATTCAAAAATGGTTTAGATGGGTATGTCTAAAGTATCCAACTTGTTATGTGTCCAGTGTATCCATCCTGTTCTGACTCCCCAGTGCAAAAGATGTGGATTTTCATCCAAAGGAATACTAAGATGACCAAGTGACTGGAGCATAATTGATTCAAGAAGAGGAGGAGAAAAATGGGATTGTTCATCTCGGACAAGAAAAAGCTCAGGAATATCTTCTATGATTCTATTTTACCCACGTGGATAAATGTCTGAAGCAGGTAAAGAAAATGGAGCCAGGCTCTTTTCAATGGTACCCAGGAACAGGAAAAGAGGCAGTGAGTACAGACTGAAATACAGGGAAATTCATCCCTACTTAAGAAAAGAAGCTTGTTTTTTTTGTTTGTTTGTTTGTTTGTTTTTTTCTACTGCCAGTGTGGTTGAACATTGGCACAGGCTGTCTAGAGAGGTTGTGGCATCTCCATCCTTGGAGATCTTCAAAACTTGATGGGACATGGCCCTGATCAGCCTACACTGGGTAACTGCTTTGAGCAGAGCAGTTGGACCAGTTGGATCTCCAGAGATGCCTGTTTTCAACATTTATGTGATTTTGTGATTCTATACATACTAGACAACAAGACTGTAAAGATTATATGATTACATATTCTGCATATACTATTCTGCAATAGAAATATACAAAGCCTTATGTCTCTTGGCTCTAGTGTGGACTCTTATAAGAAATTTCCACATTCCTTTCTGACTCACTTTGCCCTTTTTCCCCGGTCACATTTATGGTCAAGACAGAACTGAAGGACTCCCAGATTATGTGTAAGTGCCTGTCATTCTACAAAAATTCCTTCATTTCTTTCCGTCTCCAGATAGTAGTGTGAGTTTCAGCCTGGAAAGACAGACATCCTAACTCCAGAGAAATTTCCCATCAGCAGGATTCCCAAGGATATGGACCATATAATAATAGAAAAATGTTTACAGTCCACTTCTCTTCACAACCATGCAGCTTTCTCCTCCCCCTTTCTGTTGCTGCAAGTGCTCACATGGCAAAACAGCATGCAGAGAAAAATGTAAGTTTAAGTCAACATATAGCTACAAATTCAAGGTCAGAAGAGTGTTCCCAGCCACCTCTCTGTCCTCTCTCACAAAGTACTTCATGCACCAGGAAAAATCACGGCAAGATTGCACATGCCTGAGTGAGTAGATTATGATAGGAAATGTTTGCTTATCTTCTGCTTTACAGCAACACACATTACAAATTGTCTGGCAGCTACTCACTCATTCACCCTCTCTGTAAATAACTACTCAATACAATCTGATAGAACCATGTGAGTCACCAAAGTCTCACCATGATTTCCTTCATATGACCGCCAGGATGAAAAATCTCAAGGGCAAGCTGCGTGCAGGTGGGGACGAGCTGGTGGATCCTCCTGAAGGTGCACTGAGTTTCCCCCAAGTAAAAACTGTCAGATCACTCAATGCACATGCTTCATAATTATTATGATGTCCCCCTAGGTGACTGGTTTGTAGGCACTGCTGACAAGGAAATCAGGTCTGTGTTCCAGGAACACGGAGAGGTCAGGACCACACAGTAGGAGGATGTGTGGCTTCTCTCTTAAACCTTGGCTTCGCTCCAGACCTGACAGAGCATCTCGCCCAATCCCTGGGAACGCTGACACCCAGGAGACAGCAAGAGAAACCCATGCCTCTTTGCTGGCTCTCAGACAGAGCAGTCATTTGTCCCAAAGCCGAGAGCCTGGAGCAGTCTCTGGTGTATTTGGTTGTATTAGAGAATGTGTTAATTACAGTAATAATGCAACTAATATGGCTTAGAGAAGAGAGTCTCAAATGGTGCTTACAATTTCCTGCTTTTCCTTTGTATGCTGCCTAAACAGGCGGTTGATTAGAAATCAGCAGACATTTAGGTATTTATGTATTTAATTTTTGTTAAGTGGCCATTTACATTTCATGTGTCTGCAGTTTTTTTCCCTCTTGCACAGATCCATTTTCTCTACCTGGAAAAGAGGAGAAGGTAATTTGACACCTGCAATTTTCTGTGTTTACTGCAGCTTTTCAGATTGTGTCACAATTACATATATTTCCTAATTACGAAATCAAAATTTGAGAGAATGTCTCTTATGATAAGATACAAAAACAGCTCTGTGTCCTAAAAGTTTTCTTTCTGTTCATCTTAAAAACAATAACAGAGCCGTTCCCTCTTTCCTAAATCGTTGTCCTGTGCTGCTGACCTGAAGGTGACATCCACTGTCTCATCTGCCCGTGAATCTCACCTCAAAGAAACAATTATTTTGGTCATGTTTTTCTCACCTTTTCACATTCATCTACTTTTTGCCTAGCCAGAGGATAAGATAGTTATTACAGCTATTGCAAGGAGAAAGCAATCGTGTCTGCAGTCGCTGCAAGTAAACACAATGCCCCACCACAGTAGACAAAGCAGGAATAAGAACTGATCTCATTTGGGGAAATTAAGTATTGCCATCATGATCTCTTAGGCTTCCTCAGCTGAGGCAGGACCTGGAAAGCATGCACTTGACACAGTGTTTTTTGGTAGTTGAAAGGGTAAGAACTGACAAGAAACTACAGTAGTTGAGAATTAATGTCCTTGCAGTGCCAGGGTGTGAAGAGATGCTAAGAATGAGAAAAAGAGCAATTCGGACTCTCAGGAAAGGATAACTCCCTCAGCAGAACAATATATTTCTTAACCACTGACACCCATTGACCTCCTTCCTTTTAGCCTATAAATCTTGCCAACCATCCCGATCCATAGAGACCTTTGGTGGAAATACAGTAATTTAATTCAGACGTAATCCGCTCTTTAATGATAGCGCATGCAGGAAAATCCTACATGAGCTTGCCTGTACATGTAATTAGTATATCAGAAGAATAAAACAATTAATTTCTTTCTGACCAGTTTGAGGAGATAAATGTTTCTTTAATACAAATCAAAATGTTCCTTTTTTATTGTTTTATTTTGTTCCTTCTTCAAGCCCAAATAACGACATGTGATTTACTGCTGAGCAAGAGGCAGTATTTGCATCCCAGAAATGCCTGCTAAACCAAGAGAATCTGCAGTGGGGTGAAATCACCCATTTCAGTTGTTATCATAGAATCATAGAATCATAGAATCACCAAGGTTGGAAAAGACCTAAAAGATCACCCAGTCCAACCGTTCACCTATTCCCAATAGCTCCCACTAAACCATGTCCCTCAACACAACATCCAGCCTTTCCTTGAACACCCCCAGGGTCGGTGACTCCACCACCTCCCTGGGCAGTCCATTCCAGTGCCTGACCACCCTTTCTGAAAAGTAATACTTCCTCATGTCCAGCCTGAATCTCCCCTGCCGTAGCTTGAAGCCATTCCCCCTGGTCCTATCACTAATGACACGAGAGAAGAGGCCGACCCCCAGCTCACTACAACCTCCCTTCAGGAAGTTATAGAGAGCAATGAGGTCTCCCCTGAGCCTCCTCTTCTCCAGACTGAACATTCCCAGCTCCTTCAGCCTCTCCTCATATGGCCTGTGTTCCAGACCCCTCACCAGCTTTGTTGCCCTCCTTTGAACACGTTCCAGGGCCTCAATATCTTTCTTGCAGTGAGGGGCCCAAAACTGGACACAGTACTCGAGGTGCGGCCTCACCAGTGCTGAATACAGGGGAACAATCACCTCTCTGCTCCTGCTTGCAACACTGTTTCTGATGCAACCCAGGATGCCATTGGCCTTCTTGGCCACCTGGGCACACTGTCAGCTCATGTTCAGCCGAGCATCAATCAATACCCCCAGGTCCATTTCCTCTACGCCGTCCTCCAGCCACACCGCCCCAAGCCTGTAGCGTCGCCTGGGGTTGTTGTGGCCGAAGTGCAGGACCTGGCATTTGGCCGTGTTGAAACTCATCCTATTGGCTTCAGCCCAGCTCAGCTTGTTGAAGATTTCTGTGAGAAAGCAGCAACAATTATCCTTCCCACAATAAGAGCAGATAGTCTGGAATTTTGGGAGCTGAAGGGAAACCATGGGAAAACAAGCACTGAAGTCTGCAACCTGCCATCTGCCATCACACATCTCCGGTGAGCACCTCTGCGCAAATCTGCTGGAGCTCCCAGGACAGCATTTCCTTGCAGGGTGTAAGCAAAAAATCCACCATGGATTAGATAGATATTCCCACAATAGAAATTGCATGGCAGCTGCTATTTTTTCCATTTCCTTTTATTTTCCTTTGAGGAAAACATCTGTTTCTCGCTAATTCCAAGGTGAATGCAGCTCCAAGCTGGCCAAGAGGACCGGGCGCCATGGTTATGTGACACAGCACAAGACTGCTCCCTTCACAGGACAGTGCTGATTGGGATGAGGAGACAATATCCTTCTGGAGACTTGTGAATAGCCTGCTGAATGTTTGTCAAAACCGATGCCAACGAGAATTTTCTCTGACAAGAAACTCATCCTTTGCATTGACCAGCTCTAAAAGTGACCTTTAAAGGCTAAGAGAGAAAACAATGTCTTTGGGAGTACTGTTTCTTCATCTCACATGAATCTTACATTTCTTCCAGGAAAAAAAGAAAAGAGGAAAATACCATCAACCATATTGGTAATATAAAGTAGTATGTCAGGCATCTGTGTCACACATTTCAGAGATTTTGGAATTGGTGCGAATGACAGGCAGGCGATGAGAGAGAAAATGATTGTAAAGGCAGCAAATTGTTTTAGAAAACAATCTATTAGCATAAGGCTCATGTGAATTCAAAATGACTCAGAGAGAAGTGCATGTGGAAAGCCTCAACACCAAGAGAAATGCAAAGAAATATCTCCTAGCCATTTGGGGCAGCAGTTGACAGGTAAGATTTCCTGTAACGGGGATGACAACATTGACCTTTAGAAAATTATCACCAGATAGCACAGAAAAGCTTTCCTCTGTTTATCCTTGGGGGACTAGGAGCTGCACACAGACAGGATGCCAAAACAAGAAAAAACCTGGAGGTTTTTTCAAGTGTCCTGAGGACCTATGTACACCCTGAGATGATCAGCTTTGAAATAAAGCTCCAGGAACATGGGAATAACACGCTCATGAAATGTCCTGATTATTACAAACAGCAGCACTCTGCAGAGCCCTGCCTACAGAAAGGGCTCCATTAATTCATGTTAATGGAGTCGCCTCTCTCCAGAGGTGATTTTTGGGCAGGCTGACAAATTAAAGGAAAGATTTGTCCCCTGACACCAGGAACCTCTGATGCCTGCACACACACAGAAACCAGGAGAGGTGCATCCTGAAATTACAACCAGTGGCAACCTCTTTTAACAATAGGCAGGCAGGCATATGGGTTTCAGGAGAAATTATATTAATTACTTGTATGGATTCTGCTTTACAGACGAATTAACAATTCCATTTTGTGCTGTCCGTAGCTCTAGCAATCCTCACAGCCATTAAAACAAGCAGTGAAGCAACACTGGCAAAGCATCTGATTTTAGCAGAGAATGATGAAGTCCTGACGCAGAAAAGGACAGCACAAAGGGCTGCTGGCATCTAGCTACCTGACTACTGAAAAGGAAGAAAGTTCTAAAAAGTATTCTCATTAATCTGCTTTGCTCCTATTCTTTGTAGGCATCTTCTGAAGAGTAAGAAATCCTTGTTCTTTTTTTTTCCCCTTCTTGTGATGAGAGGCTTGTCTAAACCTGCCCTTTACAGCAGCATGGCAGAAACTAGTTGCTATGTGTGCTGGTACCAGTGACCCCTTGTGGAAGCAGATTATCTTCTCTTGGTTCATAAATCTACCTGTCAAACCTACCTGGAGAGCAGACAACTCATCAGTATGGATTACCGAAACCACTTGCTGCAGAAATAAAGCTACAGCAAGATAGATTAAAAAACAAAACAAAGATCCCCCTTGGGATATGACAAATCCTTTACCCCAAGTGCAGAAAAGAATACAACCTTGAAATGGGGAAAAGTGATCTGCAGAACCAGATGCTGAGGAGAGACATGCAGGAAAACAGCAAAGGAACTTCGGCAGTGATTCTTGATCCAATCTGGTTCAGAGCACAGGTTTACTTTATGGCTCGTATTTATCACAGCCAAAAATGCTGAAACTGTACATTTCAAGGTTGCATCTATATTTCAATTCACAGATCCCTGTGGTTAGGGGATTTAAAATTCTGCCATAAAATCGTGGTCAATGTGACCGTGGGCCAAGATTGCTTTCCTCCCATTAACGCAATAACGTAACATTTTGCTTATGGCAATGATGGCTTACAGGTGGACCCAATAACTAACTAACTAACTAACTAACTAACTAAATAAATAAATAAATAAATAAATGCAGAGAGAGATAGACAGACCTCAGGTAAGATTAAAAAAAAACCCAACAACCCCCCAAAAAGTAAAAGATATCAAAGACTGGTTTCTAATGCAAGTACAAATTTGAATCTGCTCACTCAAATGTTAGTAAAAAAAAAACAAACAACTATGATCCATGCTATGGGGCAGTATCTGGCCACAGAATTTATTTATGTAGGATAGCAGCATCTTTATTCTATCACATTATTTTCTGTTCCTGAACACCATACTTTTCAAATTATAGCTCATAACACATAGCTCTGTAGTCTTCTGATGGAGAAATTCAGCTAGCCTTATTTAGCTAGAAGGACAATGGCCAATTAAAGATGCAACTCTCCAGGAAGGACAAAAGATTTATGGAGAAAAAGGTTGGCCTGGATATGCAGTCTGGGCACATTCACCTGGCTCTTTCTGTCCACCTCAAACAGTTGTCATTTCCCCAGAAGTACATGTGCAGAAACATAAAAATGAAATTTTATTGTATTAATTAACCAAGAATAGTTAAATATATAGCTCCAGGGCTGTATGTGCTAAGTCAGCACGAGTCCACTGTCTTTCATAGGCTTGTTAACTTACCTCTGCCAGCATTACTGCCTGTGACACTACAGACAATCTCAAGTTTCCTGACCTTTTCAGTCTGTGTGATAATGTTAACATAAACTTAAAGGAACTGTCATTTCTCTTTGTGAAAACCCCCTATCTCTTCAGATCATGGGATGCTGAATCATAAGGAAAAGAGGGCAGATTTCTTAGTTGCCTATAAGAAAATGACGCCTGAGGCCAATCTGATGTATGCAGGGACCACTTCTACTATATCCAAAAGGAAATATTTGGTTCCAGGAGCAGATTAATTACAAGTTCAGCCTAATAAAACTAAACTTTAAATAAATATTAGTCACTTAGACTGTTCTCCGTATCTATGGTGTCACAGTCCGTGATTCTTCAGGAGCTTCCTAACACCAGCAGACTCATACCCTCTTTTTGGAGGGTAACTCTATTTGCCTCATTTTAGAGAACAGGAAAACACCAAGAGGTTAAATGAATGACTGCGTCAAAACCACAGATGCACTAAAAAATGCAACCAAATGCGGCTGAGCTTCACCAGCTCATGCTTAACATGTTCTCCATATCTCCAGAAAAGTGCTAAAAACACCTACTCCTGCATGACAGGAGTCTTAAATGATTGGTGATCATACAGGGAGAGGGGACATAAATATATCTCACAGGGTAAAAATCAGACACACATCGGTGGCTGTGTCACCAGCCCAACGCATCTTCTTGCCCCAGAGCAAAAATAAACTCAAATATCTTACTTTTCACTGAGGAATCAGCTACCCCAAACTCATTTATTGAGTTTTAAATGATGAATTGATTGGGGCATCAGAGTGCACACAGAACATATCTTGTCCTGTACACGTTTGTGGAAATGTATTCAGTAATGGTAGCTGTTTGTCATTATACCAATGCAGATGCTGCCTTGTTGGTTGTTTCTTTTTTTAAAAAATTGAACTTCTTTGAAGCAGCTCCCTTAGTATAATTTAATCACCTTTGTTTAATCTCATTTTTAAGCTATTGACCTTAAATTTAGATCAACCGCAAAATAAAAGGCCTCTAACAGAGATGTTTGTACTACATTTCACACAAAGGAAAGAACATGTAAGCCAACAATGGCAAAACAGAGCTCAACAGGATCTTGCTTTGAAAATTTCATCCCTGATATGCACTGATGCACTTTTATCTACAGTCATCTTTTTTTAAGGGATCCAATCTTAAAAAGCCTTCCTCTTGCAAGCAGCTTGACTAGTTCACTGGAAAAGCCCATGAATATAAAGATGTCTTATGAGAAGAGGCTGGAAAATAGAGCATTTATATATTATGAGCTCAGTCTATAGGCACAGATGTACACATCTGATTTACCTCACCTCCTGCACTAATTCTAGTTGTGTCACACAGACAGATAAGTGAGGGGAATGATACCCACATGCAGCTTATCTCAAGCCCAGAATTCCTCCTGCTAGAGACCATTCTGGACAGCCTTACTCTCACCTAGCAGCACCCTGGACCAGGAACAACCCTGCAATGTGAAAAGGACAACCTGTGAAGGAAGGCACAGCACTTCCTGAGCAAGGCTATCAGAAATCAGCTCCACCTGGGAGCGCTGAGCATCCTTCCTGAGATCATCAGAGATGAGGGACAGCACATAATGCACTAAAGCCAGCACTGGTAGCCCTCTGGCCAAATGTGCTACGTACTGCCTAAAAGCCTTCATGGCTGCCTGAGTCCATTTAAAATAAAAGAAGTCAGCATAACAACCACTTTTTCCTTTCCAAGGGAGACCAAGTAATCTCTCAGGTCAATTCTGAATGACGGAGAACAATCTCATTTCACCTGAATGCATGCTGCACCTCCAGACTTCCCTGTGGTTCTCTCCCCATTACTTACAGCATATAAAAAGGGCAATTTAACTGAAGGAGTTTATATTTGGGACTTTTTTTTCAGCGCCATTTCTAGAAAATAGCAGATGTTGGTTAATGATCTTTAGACATTAGATCATAAACCACACTCATTTCAAACACCGCAATCTCAGTGATTATTTGTATATCATTAAGCAAAGTCCTCAGAACAAGCTCAGTATACCTCCTTATTGTTTCATTTAAATACGAGAGTATCAGATCACTTTTTATTTTGTATTTTTAAATTCACAGGATACAGACAAGATTTTTCCCTTCCCTTCATTCCCTCTCTCCAGCAAAGCAATATATAAGCACAGTGACATTACCAACTGCAACATTTCTCCAGATTCACAGCACCCTGACACAGAGCAGATGACAGATGTCCACACTGGGACACTGGACAAGCATTAAAACTGGATCTTACAAGTTTCCTTCTTCAAGGAGCCACACAGCATGCTGGTCTCTGAGCTGAATGATTTCCTTTAAACCCCAGAAATAGAATCTGATTGTTCAGTTGAAAGGGAAGATAGATGGGCTGGAGTTATGCTAGCATGTGTGTACCCAAAGGGGGCTGGTCACACCATGACAGCACATCAGGCACACCTGGGGCTGCCCACTGGCTAACCATCTTTCCACACTCGCTGCAAACACTTAGCAGCTACGTTGGGCTAGCAGGGAGCAGAGGAGGGCAGGGAGATGCTGTAACTCACACAAACCCCCAGCCAGCAGGAGCAAGGAAGCAGAACTACCTCCCGGGGGAAAATGTCTGCTCTAACCACTGCTGGTTTAACTCCACTTAAATAACATAGCAATTATCTGTGCTTTCAAATGCGTACAATATATATATATGCAATATGTATGGAGATAGGAAGTCTTACATGTATTTATATACCTGCATTTATATCCATACGTATCTATATATGCATACACATTTATTATTGCTTACATGCATAATGGTACACATTTCATACTACAATACATATATAAAGTAAGATCTTATCTCAACATTAATGCAGATTCATTTTTATCTATCTATCCGTTGGAAACATTATTTAGGCCTCACATTCATTAGAACCACACTTAAAAAAAGTAATTACATAATATATGCTGGGAAATGCCTAGATACGTGACAGATAAATTAGTTTCATTTGAACACATGTAGCATGTGAAAGAAAGTAATTCAATAAACGTTGTGGCTCTCATCCTGCAAAAGCATATGTGAGTCCCAGGGAGATCAGTTGTAATAACTCAAATTATTCATGGGCAAAGGTGTTTGCAGATCAAGGCTATATATATGATTTGGTTGTTACATTATGCTAATTTTGAACCTACTATTTCACCATAAAATCTGACAAGTCAGAGTCATTTATGAGACATAAATACAGAGAATTGAATTGTAGAGAGTTCCCTACATTCATAACAAGATCAATTATTAATTAACATTTGGGGATGGAGACACGTTGCCTAAGAGGAATTATTTCAGGGCATCTATTGACAATGCTGACCATGGGATGGAGTCCTTTCTGTCTGCTCTGCACTAGCCTCTATGAAATCCATCCCACCTCCCAGGAAGAGCTGTGCCCTGGGTAGTGCATGCCACATCACCCAACCCTCTGTAGTGTTTTGTGAAAGGGACTCCCACTGTCCAAGCCTTGCTCTCATGGCACCAAACACAGCATCTTCTTTCTCCCTCTTCAAGAATTGCTCTGACTCCTTCTCCCCACAGATCCTTGGTAGCTGGAACAAGGCAAGCCCACGCATTGTGTAAGCCTCATTAAAGTAAGATATCATCTCACCCCTTGACTGCTACTGCAATTCAGGTAGAGAACTACTTTTCTGCCTGTCAGGTCCAGGTGTTGATGTAGTTTGCAGAACTCTGCTGGTCTTCATGAAGCTGTACAGATTTAAAACCGTGAGGGCCCCACTTTGTATACTCAGCATGGCCCATCAGAGTTGTTGAGCAGAACAGCTGAGCAGAGTGAACAGAGGTGCATCTCTGCTCAGCTAGCTTAGACAATCTAAGAAAACCAGATCCTATCTAAGCATGTTATCTAGGCTTTCTCAGCAGACTCTTTTCCCCTTTGAAGACTTTCCAAGGGTACTTCCCCCATATCACATCATCATGGGTTAATCTCACTGAAACACTGCACATCTACCTCTGAGCTAGTCACACTTAGTGACTTCACTGGTAACAGCAAGAAACACTTTCAGGGTGCAATCAGATTTATTTTGCATGTCTGTTTGAAGTTAATTCCTTCCCTAAAAATTCCTGCTTCTCTCCATGCAGTGTGACTAGCTCTCAGTCTGAGTGACAAAAGTCATCTAATTATTGTGACAGCTTCATTAGCAGCAGTTCTTACTATGAGCAAAATAAAACACAAGTATCAAATGTTGACTAATAATAAATTCTGAATAGACTAATACTTGAAAAATTAGAGAAAAATATTGTAATCCAGCCAGCATTCATACTCCCTTCTTCTGTGCTTTTTGGACAGAATTTCCAGGGTATGCTGTTGCACATGAGACATTTCTGAACAGAACCCTATTTGCTCTGTATGCTGTCATCAACAAAATTCACTGGAGAAAGTTTTTCAGAGGAATACAAAAAAATAACCCAACAATTTCTGACAATATTTTCCTCTGCAGGCAAAGTCTCTCTGATCTCTAAATATTTAGAAATCTGCTAAAACCACAAAGCATAAAACCTAGTTACCTCTACTAATTTGTTTTTACTATTATAATTCTAGCACACTGATCTAAGGAACTCTCAACCTTATCTGAATCTAGACAGTCAAGATAGTGACTAAGCAACACTTCAAAATGCTCAGGCCCTCAATCTTAAGAAGAATTTCCTTTTAACTAGCATTAAATAAATTATACAGTTTTTCCATACCCCAGAATGAGAGACTATGCTTGAGTCATAGGAATGGAAATGAAGATAGGATGAACTAAAGGATGCTGATTTCAGTAATGCTGCATTCATAATGTTAAGAACCCACTTGGAAACACAGGTGATCTGTTTGCATCTCTACTTTCATTTTGGCTTCATTTTGGTGAACAAAACTTGCATCCCTTAAAAAAATCCCCGTCCATTTTTTTTTCATGCAGCTTTCCTTTATTCTCTGCCAGCTTTTGTGGCTATCGTAGGAATAATGTTTCAAGCTGGATAGTAAAAACTACAAAAGGAACTAGCTCCAGATAAGCTAAAAAATCAATGCCTTCACCATCACCTCATAGACATTAGCATTAGAAAGCTTTCTCAAGTAAGAGGGAGTTAAGGTAGATGAAGGAGAACACATTGGAAAATACCAATAAAAAGTAAGCATAAATGCCATTAATAAATCACAGGCACAGCATATAACTCCATGGAGTAATTCCCCAAAAGACACTCCTAATCAATAATAAATACATAACTCTTCTGAATTTGCTAATCTGTTCTTGACCAATATGGAACCACCCCTTAATTTCTATGCACTGTCCAATGACTCTTTGTATTATGTAAAGTACACAATTTGGACATGTTGACTTCTCTAATTAGTCTATAAAGACCTGACTTTTACCTACAGCTTTGATAAGTGTGATAACTGTTGGGGAAAAACCAAAGCATTTACGGTCAATCAGAAGATGAGAAAAGGAATATGGCCCTCTCAGTGAGTAAAATGTAAGGCATTATGTGGAAAGGCAGAAGCTATTAGCGGGATCAATATTTCTCCTAGTACCTTAACAAATCATTATATCAAAGAACAGTTGCAGGTTGAAGAAAACCTCATTCTACCAACGAGAATGCTTCCAAATCAGCAAATAAAACATCATTTAAATTACAAAGACCTAATTGGTGTACAAAGGCAATGGCAAGCATAGAATACAGCCCTGTGATGTTAGGCATGTAAGCGTTTTGAATCATTAGAGAAGGAAGAAAATGAAAAAAAAAAAAACAAAGAAACAGCTACACTAAGAGCTACGCAGGCATAATTTGCAAATTGGTAAATATGCATGAACCCACCACACTGCAACTGACTGATGACACCATGTTTGGCATAGATATCATGTTGACTGAACCAGAAGAGCACCTGGAATGGCCTTCAGTATCTTTGTTACTGAAAATAATTAATTTGCTGATATTTGCAATGAGGATGAGGACTCTTCCTCCTTTTTAGCTAGCCATACTGTTACCAAAGGAAAAAAAAAAAAAAGTGAATATTTGAATAAATAACAGTGAAAGCATGAAAGCAGGGAAATCTTCTGGAGTATTGTAAAGCAGCAGACCTTACATTCTCAGCAGACACTGCATCTCACTGCTTACTCAACACAGCTGAAATCACACGTAGCCATAAGGCGCTCCTGGCCACAAGACTAAGAGGAAAGAAACTCTTAAGTAGAGCTAACTGAAGTTCTGTCCAAGCAACAGAGTATTGTGATCATGTACACAGCAGGTAACCCTCTCAATGCACATATTATAGCTGTGAGAAGATAAGGGATGGCAACAAATTTTGTACAGTGCAGCCACCCTGCATGTTGCTATGGAGCACAGTGTATTAGCATTTTTGGAAATACCAACTCACAGCAATTTTGATTTATAGTGTTACCTTTCAATATAACAGAGAAATAAGGAAATCTGCAGGAGACAGAGTCACCAGAGTAATAACTGCATGAGTTCCCACTAGGGACAAATGTAATATCCTATTTTAACCAGTATTCCAGTTCATTCTTTTGTTTGAATAGTCCAGAGTTAACTTTTTACTGTAGAGTTTTTATAATAAAGGAAATGCTTCTCAACTGTTTAGTCCCTGTTTGTGATCTCTGACACAGCCTTGGAAGCTTTCTCCTAATTTATTAGAGGCAACAATTGCATTGAGGATGTCAAAATGGGTACTTTTCAGTTCTTTAGCTCATATTTCATACACTTCTAATTCCATACAGCTGACACTTTAGAAGGTCAACTGTCATCTAAGTGGAAAGCTGACACCTTGAGAAAGTAAACAATGCTGCAAAGAAGCGGAGAAGGAGAATCCTGTTGCTATGTGATAGCTCTTCTCTCCACTCTGATCTGGCAGAGATGCAACCCGCCTGTCAACATTCTTAGCTAAGGCAGAATTTTGGCCATATGGCAATTGACCTTATGGGGTGCTGGCCATATGCGTTTCCACCATATGTCTGGATCTTCGAGTTAAATGCATACATAAAAATGAACAATGTCCAAATGTTCCGCGCTCTAAACTCTCTGTATGGATATATTTGTTTCCTCAAATGGTAATTTATTCCAAAAAGTAAAGCAGATCAGCCTCCCCATAAGTTATGCCTTGAATCAGTCCGTTGGCTGATCCTTCTGTTGTAGAAAACATATCAATCCTGCTTTACAGAGCATAACATGCCAACTTTAGCAGTAAAGAAACCTGCAGTTTATATATTTAACTGCCTGCAGGCCTCCCAAGGGTTCTTGCTATTTTCCTGCAGAGATTATGTTTTCTTCCCTTCATCCAATGCCCACTAGCACACATCAACATTTCTCTGCTAGTATCCCCAGATCTAGTTTAAAAAGAAACTGAAAACACTATTTTTTTCCTTGAATCCCAAAGTGATACTTTTTCTTGACATCTATCAGCTTTGCAGACTGTAAACCAGTCGGGACAGGGACTACTCCTGTTTGTTTATGTATCCAATGGACTAAAGGAATTATCAACTTTATTAGTCAAATTGTAAGCAGCAGATGGGATCATTGTGAGCATGACCCAAACTTTAGTTATCATGTCCAATGTGACCACAGGGGGAAGGCTAATAGAGTAAGTGCGCCCTTTCAATTCCATTATCATAAACATCTTTTATTTCATAGTAAGTAAAAAAAATGCACTGAGTCTTCAAACAAATAACCAAGAGCTATTGGGATGCTAGTAAATACATTCAGCAGAGATTCAGAATTTTCTTATTCTAATCAGCCTGAACAATTAATTAACAGCCTCCTTGTTTGTCATTAATTTTGGTTGCCATAGTAGCCTCTTTAAATGGTTTCTAACAAACAAGAAAGATTTATCTCTCTCACTCTCAATCGATCAGAAAATGAATGACTTCACGTTCATTTTTATTTCACAATGACAGTAAAGCATAGTGAATCACTGCAACAGGGAGAATCCTTCTGAGAAGGATAAAGTGTCAGTTTAAACCCACAGTAATCTTAAAAAGCAGACCCAGAGATTAAAAGGGAAGGGCCACTTCGATGCCAACAAAAATACTAGCTCCAAAGAGAATATTTTAAAAAATGACAACACTATAAATAATACATATAAGAAAGTTTCTATATTTTTTTAAACTTAAATTAAACCAAATTTGCTTGGATACAAACTTCCCTGCTGTTGCTTTGTTGTTTTGGTTTGGTTTTTTTTGCTCAAAATTCACAGCTGGTGAGACTTGAAGGAGAAACATTGTAAAAGAATCTCCTAAATAGCAGAATTTAAAGGAATTATGTGAAACAGGAATCTCTCATCCACTCCAGGTTCCTTGGATCATGAAAAGAACAGCAGCTCACAAGAAGAGATAGGAAGGGGGGGGGGGAGTGGGGGAGGGGGTACACATCTGCAAACAAAACACAGAAGTTCTGGCCATGATCGTGTGCAAAGGTTTTTGACATGTTTAGAGAAGTACAGGATGCAACCTGCAAATTGGATCAATATGTTTCTTGCCTGATAAATTCTAGGAGAGAGATAACAGTCCCATTACTGGAACAGATTGTTGTTGCCTTTCTTCTAGAGGACAAGGTGACAGATTCTTTTAAAGCAATAACTGCTCTTTGCTTCTTCACAAAATCATGCTTTGAAAATCAGTCATTTCAAAGATTGTCCTATCTATAATGTGTCTCAGTTAAAGTGGGAACCAGAGAAGAGCTAAAGTATGGTAACACAGCCAAATCACTCATGGTCTCCTTGATTAAGAAGCCAATACCAAGCCCAGGTACAAAATGCTGTAGTCACATCTCTCATCTCTCTCTACCAAAAAAAAGCAAATTAAAAAAAGAGAGAGAGAGGGAATGGGACCTACGTTCTTCATTTCACCAGTCATTCATTTCCTACAACCATACCAAATGCCCTTGGAGACTTTTTTATATTACTGATACTCAAAACCACTGACTCAACTACAAACCAAAACACATTTAGATCTTACTGGGATCAAATGGTTTTAATCTTTTTCCCACACTTGAAAGACCTAATGGGCAGTATTTGGGCATTTCCCATACTGGCTAAGCAATCTGAATATGAAACTGCTGGGTAGACAATGCAACCACAAAAACAGAGCTGCCACAAATACAGACTAACACCAAGAACAATTCTTAAGTATTTTTTTTCCCCACATTTTTTAAATTCACTTTCTTATTGTTCAGTTTGGGGCTGTTAGGATAATTTCTCTCCTGGGACATGGGCCCATAGTACCAAAAGAATATCAAAACACTGTCTACTAGCAAAGAACAGCTGTAACTTTCATACTTAGTGGCTTCCAACTGAACATCTTTCTGCCATTTATCTCATTTTCAGTGGCAGAGCTGGGGCAGTAGTGGGCAACATTTAAAAATTTCATCCCACTTTCAAGCTGTGACACCACATGAAAAAAGGAGCTGGGAAAGTGAGGTGGGGGTTTTTGGGGACATGGGACATTAGGCCATTAATGAAACTTATCCACTAATCACAGAGCAGTTTCTTTCTAGGTATTTGAGGTGTACTACTGTGCTTTTCCTGAGCAAATGCAAGATTGCTCTGCACAAGGCTGGAGATGACTGGAAGCCACATAATCTTAATGTCAGTAGTGAGGTCAGCTTAATTGCACTGAGTCAGAGATAATGAACACTGCCAATCACGATAATTTATTAGTTTATATTCAGCACCGTATTAACTGTGCTTCAGTTGTCTTGGAAAATGGGCAGAGGAAACTCTATCTACCAGCTGTAGGTCTATGGACTCTACTGACTACTCGAGTCCTTACAAATTGAAGTGTAAGCTAATCATTTCAAACTTGGGGGGAAATTTTGCAGAACGGATAACAGAAGGAAGACATGAAGAGCAAGGGATGAACTGAATCCAGGCTGTGGGCTGCTGAGTTACAGCTTTCTCGTGGAAGTGATAGGCAAAAAGTTTGTAGCCTGAGCATATGCCTGGAGGGCATATGAGATTGCAGAGCAAAATTTAATTTTTGCCTATACTCCATAGCCTGAAAAGCATCATAAATTCTGTGGTGAGATCATGTGCAGGTAAGTTGATAGTCAGCACATGCAGTGAAATTTCTTCATAGAAGTAAAGAAAATGCTGCCAAAAAAGATACCTGCATAGATTTAGTTTTTCCTTCATAACTTAAAATCATTAACGTAGCATGTTGCATTTGGCTATCAAATACTAACTTTTTCCAATTTCTATCCTATGGCATTGCAAACTGTTTGACATCTGTATGGCTCTCAAAAAACACTTTCCAACTGAAATATCGACTTATTTGAACACACAACTACACTAAAAAAAGAAAACAAAACCAAAACCAAAAACAGCTAGGTGGTCAAACTAAAGATGCATTAATGGAGGAAGGATAGTAGGACTAACCATTACAAACACTGTAGGCAAAGGTCTCCAGCACTGAAGGGGTGTTCTCCTGGAGGAATTATAGAAAAATCACAGGCTCAGATGCACCATGGACCACTGGTTCTCTCTGCGCATTCAAGTTCATTGGGCTCAGATAGTGCATTTGATTGATTTCATTCAGGTGTGACTGACAGGAGAATCTGACAGCAACTGGTCTGCAAAGCTGCAGACAGGATTTCCAAGAGACCACTGACTTGCTTAAAAAAGGGGAAAAAAAAGGAATACCTGATTCTACATTTCAGTGCTGAACACACTGTATCTTCAACCAGGTACTGTACAATCACAGAATCACAGTCAGTAAGGTTGGAAAGACCACTAAGATCATCTAGTCCAATCATCTCTCACCTCTTCTCTGTGTTCGGTTGGGTTTTTTTTACTGCACAAAAAGAGGAAAAAATGTATGATGAGGCAAGAATGAAATGTAAAGACACTTCGTATGTTTTCAATTGAGAGAAAGAAACAATAGCAACAACAACAAAAAAATGCAGTGAACTAAATAATTGAATTGAGGCCTCCAAACTTTAAAAGAAAACTGTTTTGAAGAAATGGAGTCCACATGATTTGTCAATTTTAAGAACAAGTTGCCATGTTTCAGAGTCATCCCTCTCCTGGATTTAACATATAAACTTTCCTTTCAAGATCTCTAGTCCCTCTGAATCTTTTTTCTTTATTCTCTTTGGTGGTAATTCCTTGTTATTAATTAGATCAAGTCAGATTTCCACTGAGCTGTATGAATAGTGACATCTGTGTGTTATCTGTCAAGTGCTGCTATAACTGTCTTCAATTGCTCTCATACATCCAGTGTCTCTGTGGAATCCCATGTTATGAAAATTGTATGCTGTCTTTCAGAGTCCTTCCTCTGGTCTAGGTAATACTGCATTTCTGGAAAGGGGAAGAAGTAGAAATAGAAAACCTTCCTAAGAAATGCACTATCAGCAATTGTTAGAATACCACTATTAACAATAGCAAGAAGAAAAAGTTGGTTTGCTAATCAATTGAAAGAAAAGCTATTGGAAAGACCAGCCACAATCAGAAAGCCAGCACAATAAACATTGGAGACAAAGGATGAGAGATTCAGATTATAGCAGAGAAAAGTTGATTAGAAATTACTGAGATTACTGAGATAAAATAAAACTTACAGATGTCACCCTTGAATAAGTAGATGACAGGGTGCGAAAATCCTAGAGCTGCTGGCTACTACCTTTGAGAGGAGAGGTCAAAAAACAGTCAACGCAGCAAACACTAAATGGGAAATAGCCAAACAGTTTAGCCCTGCTAAAAAGGATCTGAAGTTACCCAGTGGATCTCAAGCTTAACATAAAATACATGAAAATACTTTTATGTATTTATGAATGTCAGATTAGAAATACAGGGGAGAGTGTTATCTACAATACACACAAGGGAATTCTGGTTTGTTACTTCACTTTATAAAGACTTCACCAACAACCGTATGTGTAGTATTGAAAGCCACATTTAAGGAAGGAGCCATTTGACACTGAGTAACTATAAAACATGACAAAAAATAGAAGGAGCAAAATGTTGAGGAAGGCATGACAAAAGACTTTGAAAATACTAAGAGTGGGTGCAAAGAAGAAGGGAATAATAGAAATAAACCAAGCCTGTTCACTGAAGATGGGACAGAAATAACTTGCAGGTTAAGAAATTCAAAAAACAATTTTTGAATGGCAGGAAAAATTAGGCCTTGAAATGAATTGCCCAGCTTCGTAGAAACACAGAATCACAGAATTGCCTGGGTTGAAAAGGATTACGATGATCATCTCGTTTCAACCCCCTGCTATGTGCAGGGTCGCCAACCAGCAGACCAGGCTGCCCAGAGCCACATCCAGCCTGGCCTTGAATGCCTCCAGGGATGGGGCATCCACAGCCTCCTTGGGCAACCTGTTCCAGTGTGTCACCACCCTCTGAGTGAAAAACTTCCTCCTAATACCTAACCTAAATCTCTCCTATCTCAGTTTAAAACCGTTCCCCTTTATCCCATGTACTTGGAGGTGAATGGGATCTATTAGTGGAAGGTGTGAGAAAAGAGTCAGCTCTGCTAGGAATAATGTCAGTATAGCTGACATAGCTGGAAGGTCCTCAAGCTACTTGCTGATTTTCTACAGTTTGAGGCAAAACATTGTGGCCAGTTACTTGGAGAATACTTGTTTTGAATTCTAGGCTATTTGGGGCAATAGTATGCATTATTATTTTCTTGGTTAATTTTTAATAATGTTCTGAAAGTTCAAATATCTTGGTATGACCCAAGATATTTTTCTGTCATTTAGTTCCATTTTAGCAAACTGCCTGGTCATGCTTTCCTCTCATTCAAGTAAAGCCTCTTGAACACAATATTCAGTGGTCTTTTTGTTTTTGAAGTGTGGTATTAATAACATTAAGCAGGACCACATTATTTCCTTAGCAATAATTGGATCTACTATTGGATCATTTCTTCTACAGACTCAACCAACCCATATTAACGTCGACATGGATTCCTTTCAGTTTTGTTTCTTGTTTTTCCCTTATGGCAGCTAATAATCAGTGTCTCTGTATTTCTCTTTTTCTAATGCAATAGCTGATCCGAGAAATCCAAGCACATCTGGAGCCATGTCTTAGAAGTCTCAGTCCCAAAGACTTATATACTACCCTTTAAACTGAAAAAGTAAGCTGAAACTTTCTTATCAAATTCAGGGCTTTGCCTTACTGTTATTTATAATATTGATTGAACTTTGCTGGGTTTTGAGTTCTAAAGATAAACAAAGGTTGCTCCTGAACTAAGCTGATGTCAGAGTTTTTCTGAAGCTGGCAGTAAGGATGAGAATAATCATCAGAGGTAGCCTCTGAAGGTAATACCACTGCAAATACATTAATTCTGGAACCAAACTCACCACCATTTTCTCTTATGAAAACAAATACAAAAAAAAAAAAATCTCTTAATGTTTACTGTTTGAACAGTTTACTGTCTGTTCCCTTTCCACACATTTTTGGCTAAAAAGTAAAAGGAAAAATACATAAACCTGTGGTGGAAAAAAGATTTTTTTCTTCCTGTTCATTCTGGCTGGCACTCAGCCACCTAAATACTCTGTTTATTTTCTCTTTCTTTTACTTTCTTCCTTCCCCCTTCCCTTCCCTTCCCTTCCCTTCCCTTCCCTTCCCTTCCCTTCCCTTCTTTTTAATGTGACAAACTGTAAGTTTCAGTGTCATTTCTGGAGAGTTGGGCAGTAGCAGGGACAGTGGATTTCTCCTTCTCTCAACTGGAGAAGATGTTTTAACATTTTTTCAGAAGGGAAATCAATTCATATCTTTCTGTCTATGGCAACAGGTTCCTGCTGGAGCTGGAGTTTATGACTTTTATCTTGCTGTGACACCTGCTTTGGTCAAGGGGATTACTGATTACTCCTCCTGGAAGGTGTCAATATTGATGATGTTTGGCTGAGCAGCTGTCCTCCCCCTTCTATTATTATTATTCAAGACACATGATTGATTCTTCTGAGGACACTAGTGATAGAAAACTTAGCAGTTCTTTGCTGTCTTTCCTTTGAAGGGACCTGAATGAACAATCATTGTTTCTGAAATGTGCTACAGCCACAATTTCACCTCATCCATTGTTCACATATCTCTGTGCAGCCAGAATGTGGGCAATGAAAAGGTGCAAGATGTGTAGTTATCCATATGTTGAGAGCTATCAGTTCCACTCTTATTGTCTCTCAAACAATGTTATTCATTACCTACTATCATACTTGAGAAGAATTTAAAGGATAAAAGAGAGAGAAGACATTGGCAGGGATTCCACCTAGGTTGAGGTAAGATAAGGATGGGAGCCACTTTAATTTAGGGTACATTTCCACCATTAGTTATCAATCTCCTAAACTTTGGACTTATTTTACATAATTTTTATGCATTTGACAGTCATACCAAGGATTTCCAGGTTCTTAGCACTTGCACTTGAATTAAGAAGTCACAGCACACAAAGGGATGCAGATACACAGGAAGAAGAAAGAAATCCTTCAGAAGTTTTAAAATTGGTATCTGCAGGTTTTACAATTGCTTATTCTGAAAAACAAATAAATAAATAAACATATCAGCTCCAAGATGGAGGCATTCTTTCTTTCAATACTCAACAGACAGCTATAAAGAAAGTTACATTCAGCTTTCCCCTTTCTTCACAAGAAATAAGACACCAAATGGCTTAATCTGGAACAAAGGAAGCATAACCTGGATTTTAGGAATACCCCCCAAAGGTTGTGTAGTTCTGGAGGAGACTATAAAAAGAGTAACTGAAATATTCACGCTGGAAGATGTTTAGGGGTTTTGTTCTTTTTGTTGTTCATTTTTGTTTGTTTTGGTGGTGGTGGTGTTTGTTTTAAGCATGTATCAGGTAAACATCTCTCACAGATGATTTAGACATCTTGATTGCAACACAAGCAAATGAGCCAGATGATTTTCAGTGTCCCCAGGGCACTCTCAACTGCTGGCACGAAAGATCACCCTTTATTTTATGGCATACCACACGAGTTAAGATAGGCGAAGATCATTAACTAATTGCCACTTTGAAACGTAAGATGATGGGCAATGAGGTGAGACAGGTAAAGAACCTTTCTCCTGATCCAAGTCTACAGACACTTAGGGCAGTTTGCAGGAGCCTCTCAACCATTTCCCTGTTCTCCTGGGAAGTAGCTGTGATTAAACAACAGGGTGGTGTTTCAGGATGCCACTGGGCTGTTCCTCAGACAGAAGAAGCACTCGCTGCCATTCCCATGAACTGCTTGGAAACAACTTAAAATCATGGGAAGGTCTCTCTGTTCTCTTGGTTGTTCATTTTCCATGCATGCATACTTATCCCATTGTCCTGCAGAAGCCCTGCTAGGGTCACAGCTCTCATTCAGGTCAGCAAATTGTCATTTTATTTTTTCTAACCATCATGTGCCCCTTGTCCTGATATGGGTAATAAAAGAGAAGAGTTGCACGGTCACTCTGAACCATCATTCAAATTTTAAAAAGTGCATATATGCATTTTAGTCAGTTTGTACATACATCCCATTATTTGGATGCATTAACTTTTACAATCTCACCATCCTGTTTTCTCTTCTAATGAAATGCAACTGTCCCTCCATGACAGATCAGTGAGATTTACTTTCCCCATTCTCCCATTTCATTCTGCCACATTTTCTCTGAGCATCTAGCTTATAGATTTTCTCCAGTTAACAGACTACTTGTTTTCCATCTGTTCAATAATTCAGATGTATACATCAAATGCACATATGGCACATTTACAGGTAGCAGCATCCCCTTCCTTTCTCCCAGGTAATTTGCACATAAGGTGCACAGAGAAAACAGATGCCTGTTTGCCCCCTCAGACTGCTGGTCTGCGCCTTGACCTACCACGTTCCTCTCCACTCACCTCCATGCAGACACCACTTTGAGCATCCAGTCCATCACTTCCAGCTTGGGGAGGGAGAGCTGAGCCCTCACAGGGCCCACAGGTATCAGGTCCTGGTCCCTCCAGCATAGCTGAGAGGCAGGCAGGAATACCTAACACAGCCAGCAGCAGCAGGGCTCTCCATCTATGCATGCAGCACTGGTTGGAGATCAAATGAATGGCTGCCATGCTTACACACTCTCATAGAGAACTGCTCTCCTTAGGCTCTTCCCCTCCTTTCTCCCTACCTCCCACCATGACTTTGGACAGCTTAGTGTTTTCATAATTGTTAAAATACCCTCAAGAAGCAGCAGTACAACAGATAGGTGCTCCCTGCACTCACACCCCTCCAAGAGCCAGCCCTGGCTGACCACAGGGCCAGCAGGCCACAACACGAAGAGAACAGAGGAGCTGATCCAGAAGATGAGGATTTTTTCCATCCCACACCACAGCCCATTGCCTAACACTGCCTTTTGTTTTCTTCTGCTTACTGTACAACCAATACACCCATTTCCTCCTAAAAGTGTCAAGTGCAGACCTAAGAGTCACTGGAAGAGGTGCATCATTTAGGGAACCAACAGGAAAATTTAAGAAACTCCAGCAATAAATGAATAAAATTCCAGTAAAGTAAGGATAAACAACAAAGGCAGAAGGGAAAAGGAAGTTTCTCTAGAGAATGTATAAGGGATCATAAGCAGGAAATAAAAGAAAGTTTAAGAAAACAAGAACCATACAGGAAGATACTTATAAGAAAAAAATATATACAAAATTTGCAGTGGAAGTCAGGGGAAAAATGGAAAAAGCTGACCTGGATTAAAGAAATTATTTGGCTAGACCAGTATCCTGTTTTGCTTCAATGTCAATACCAGATGCTACAGAGAAGTATCACAATAGGTACGTACGCAGCTGCAGAAGCAGCTTCTCTCAGACCCCAGGCAGAGTGCAGGTGAGTTCAGCCTTCATCCAGACAACTGCTGTATAATTGCTCTTTAACTACGCAATATGAAAAATGCATCTGCGATAGCATTCTTACTGATATAAATATCTATTTCTTGCAGAGGTTAAATGTAACACCTTTTGATAGTGCCTCGGAGCAGTACTTGCCAGTGAGAAATTACACATGGTTTTTCTTTCTCATAAGAAATGTCTTTCCTGTTAATTTGTTTTCCTTTGTATTATAATAAAGCTATAGCACAGTAGTATTCCAACTATTTCATGCCACATGGTAATATATATCTAATTGCACATACATCAAATTAATATCGTATTTGTGTTAAACGATGCAATGCTAATTTGTATGTATATCTCAAAGCCATTATTTTTCAGGAATCAGACTTGTGAAAGAGAAAGCTTCTAAAAGGTGTTTTAGATAAACAACTTGCCTAAACTTTATTGCAGAGCAGCTGTTGGCTGCATTTGTATCAAATTCATTAGGCCCAACCATGCTTTACTTCAGCAAACTTAGCTGCAGCTCTTGGAAGCCTTTGGTGAGCTGTGATTCAAACAGCTCTCACAGACAAGCCTGGAAAGGAAGATTTTATAAGGCTGCCTCTGCTGTTCATAAAGGATTTACAATCCAAATGCCAACACATGCAACAAGTTTTCTCCCTTTATCCTGAGCACATTTCAGTGTTCACAATTTTTTTTTCCTTCTGCCCCCAAAGAAAAACAGAAATTTTGCCCAGAGGGACAACATCATTAAAGAAAAGAACAGTGCATTCGTAGAGCTTTAGAAGGACACAGATCATTCAACAGTTGTGAAATTACTCTGAGAAGCTACTTATTTTTGAGCACAGAGCTTTCACTCAACACAGGCCTGAGGCATCCCGATCAGATCTGTATCTGCAGCATCTCAACTAGCACGATCTAGGACTATTGCTCATTACAGAAGCTGTAGTCATGTGTAAGGTTTACATCTAGGCTCAAACAGTCTCCAAGGCATTTTGAAGCTGGGGTCATATTAAAAGGCACTACCAACTCATAATAATGCCCGAGAATAAACTGAAGGTAGTTTTGGATACCTCTGTTACCCTAAAACTACCTGGTTTGGGTTTTATTCCTTACTTTCCCTACAGAACTCATACAGACTAATGGAATGCTAAGTGACTGCACAGAGGCAACAAGAAAAGCAATTATACCCACAGTGCTGTCAGGCAAATAAGAGAACAAAACAGAGCATATTCAAACACGAACATTTTTGAAAACCATTATTTAGGGCCAGACACAGCTCTCACAAGCCCTCATTGTGCTCTGATCACAGGGTATGACTATGTAGATGTAGAAGTTGATTCTCACTGATTTCTCTGACAAAATGTCTATAAAAACACTGTTCTGCGCTACCTTCAAAAGCAGTAAAAAATCAGATTTTTCTCTATAACATACCTACAAGGAAAAAAACATATTGAAATGCAGGGGAGTGTATTCCATCCTCTAAATCATTGTGATTGTAGGCCACTGTGCATCGAAGCACTATTGTTCTGGCTGACAAGGACACAGCATTAGCTACAGGCTCCTCAACACTCCCTGCCATGCTGACACTATAGGAATCAAGCCATTGCTATTATGTCCTTCCTACTGTTTCTTAAGTATCAACTCTTTTTTTAATATATTTTCTTAAACTTCCCATGAACCTGAGCTCCTCCTGACCCCAAAGCCCCAGCTATGCTGCTGATCTTAGCTGACTGTGCCTCCAGAAACATCCCCAGCAATAGCTGATGGACAGCCACTCACACACCGTTCAACCTGGGTGGGAGGCATCAACTGCAGGGCTTTGCAGAGTATAGCAGTTCCAGCACACACTGAAAGATACAGTGGTGATGTGAAAATGACTTACAGGCTCAATTCCTTTCTGCAGTTCAACACTATAAGCTGTAATAGTTCACTTCAAAGGAAAGATGAATGGGTTGCTCTGCATTTATATAACGGTAACAGAATAGAGTTATGTCCTAAACACTTTGCAAAGAAACCAAAATCATTCTCTGCAACACTTGCTCCAGATTAAAATTAGATTTTCATTTGACTTGCAAGCATTCAAGATGAAAAAAAAGATAAGAAAACAGCACAGGAATCCACATGCTGAAATAGTCAGAATGCAGCAGAGGTTACAGACCTGTACAACAGAGGGTAACTTCTCAGTAGCCCCATCACTGTATTTCCAAAGGAACGTTACAAATTCTCATGGCCAATCCTGCAAGAAGTGGAAAGAACCATTAAACCTAGAGAGTTTTGAAAGGAGAAAAAAACAAGACCAGCTGTCTCCTTGGATACACAATGCTAAAAGCCAGTGTAGAATTGGTTTAGAGGATGTTAAACATTTTAAACTACGGAAGCAGCAAGATCTTAACATTTATTTAAATACAACAAAGCCAAAGTTAAATAAAATACAAAATGCTAAGTTCTTTTAAAAGACACGTTATTGAAAACAGTGCTGATAAAAAAGCAATGAATGTATGGGACTGGATTGAAAAGAAAAAAAAAAAAAAAGAGAATACTACACCAATTTATATTCCCTTTGAACTGTCTGTAATACAGACCTTAAAGTGCATTTTCAAACATAACATATCAAAGAAGCAGACATTTATTTCTAGCCATGGCACTTCTAGGCTTTTGGTAAACGAAACCAGAAATAGTCTAGTGGAACTGCGCTGTGCGATAAAGCATGTGCTGATGGATTCTGCACAACATCAGTAAACAATTGTTTTTTCCTTTAACCCAGGGATAGAATTTCAGCAGTAAACAAATGTCTTACATCTTGCATGAATTCTTCAACGGATTCGAGGCAAACCTGTCGTTTCACACCTCCTGCATTTGCTATTCAAAGTCAAAATACAAGTCAGATTCCCCAAGATCTATGAGTTGCTATGTTTTTGATTATGACAACTATGATACACAAGGATAAATCCAATACACCACAGCTTTCAGCTATAATCCCCCTGGAATCCACACCCGTTGTTATGAGGATAATTATCTGGGTATCCCCGAGGCCAGTTTTTGTAGTTTTCATATAAAAACCACCTCTTGCATAAGACATGAAATTTAAAATCATCCCCTTCACAGATATCATTGAGTCACTCCATCACCTCTGGGACAGATATAAATTATGCATTCTTTGATTCTCTTTAAAATTTTAGATGCACAGGGGGACTGAGAAGCATCTAAATGGTACTAAAAATGTAAGGCATTCAAGAAAGAAACAATCACTTGTATGGCATTAACTGCTACAGTGCTCCGAAGGCTCCCTGCCTGGTCAAGAAAAGCACATAAAGCACTGAAACATAGCAGCAGGCTTGCATGCTAATGGCTGCTAGTGACAAGGACTCATTGAATGTCACTGCTTCACATACTGCGTACTGTTCATTTTTCTTATCTGTGTGACCTCTCCTTTGAAATGACTGATGAAACTCCTATGAATTAGCATCTCTGCTTCCGGGCATTTGCCACCAAGAAGGCATTCAGTAACATCTCTACTAAAATGCAAAAATGAAGCAGGAAAAACAAATCATCATCTCAACAAAAAAAGTCACCATGTCTGTTAAAGGATACTTGGTCTACCCTGTGAAAGGAGTGCTTTGTCGAAGCTTTGTTAGGTTGGCTTTTACCTTGATGCCCTTTAAGAGCATTGGCTTGTCACAATACACGCATTCATACTGCACTGGCTAACATTTTCGTAATTGGTGTGAATAAAAGGAAATAGCTGTTACTGCTAGAAAAAAAAAAACAACGAAATATCTCTGTTCTAGTGCCCTGCTGCTATGATGACCTATTTCACACTAGCATCTGTTCTGTTCTGATGAACCACTCCAGATGTAAGCTGGCAAAGCAGCACTACAAGTATGTTGCCCAGACATCCACTGAGCGCTGCAGATGTTTGGTTCCACGCTTCACACTTAACGTGTGGCTGATTAATTTTTGCTTTATTATTTCAACTCCTAGGTCCACAGAATTTTCTATAAAGTTTGCAGAATCTGGATCCAATCTGCAATCAAAAGGAGCAGCTCCTTCTGCGTTAGCTTCGTTAATGTCAGGAATAACGAGCAAAAAGTGCTTTGTTTTGCATTCCAAAAGAAATGCAAACTTGAATAATCTATTATGCTTTTATATTATTTGCCTGAGGATTTAACACCACACTCATTTCAATTTCAAAATTACAGATGTTTGCAATATTCAGATGCACTGGTCTGACCAAAAATATTATGCCCAGGCTCTGCCTCAAGCCCTTGACCTGAATGAGGTAAGTGACAGGGATATGAATGACTTGAGCAGAAAACCAAACACAAAAGTAGTTTTATCGTGAAGTACAATATTTCTTCTGTCACTTAGCTATTTTTTTTCCTCTCAAAATTACAGGGTAGACTGCAAATCTTCAAGGCTAGCAGCCACTACGACAGACTAAGTGCCATTTAAGAGAATAATAATTTATGACACGCCTTGGTAGAATAGCAGAGGTCACACAGAAGACTCCCCAGGGAGGGAAGGATGACAAAGGTTACGGAGATGACTAAAGACTAGCCTACAGGAAGGGATTTTCTTGGAAGGAAGATGTTTTGTTGCACAGCTTCATCCTACCTAATGCACAGGCACCTCATCAAAGCAAACAACTCACATTTAAGGTAGCTGCAAGGCATCGCTTACAAAATATGCTTCTGAAGTTCATGGTTTAGCAGCTTGGCCATGCACCAGGGCCCACAGAGCTGGGTCTGCCCACAGGGCATGATATGATGTACAGCAACAGATTTGGAGACCCTGTCTCCCACAGTGGGTGGACTACATCTGAAGTATCTGCAAAGCTTTTGGAAGCTAGTCCCTAAACAGATCCCACTGCCAGGACATTCAGTGCCATTTTCAGATATTTTCCGGACCAACAGAGAGCATCATTTCTTTCAGCAGCAATTATAAGAGCTGCTGTAAGATAAGACCAAGCTGAGTGGACGCAACAGAGGGAAGGGACACCATCCAGAGAGACCTGGAAAGGCTCAAGAAGGCCCACATGGACCTAATGAGGTTCAACAAGGCCAAGTGGAAGACGTTGCACTGAGGTCAGGGCAATCCCCATACGAGTACAGATTGTTAGAAGAACTGAGAGCAGCCCTGTGGAGGGGGATTTGCGGATCCTGATGAATGACAAGATGGACACAGGTCAACAGGGTGCACTTGCCACTCAGAAGACCAACTGTAGTGTGTCAAAAGAGGGGTGCCCAGAAGGGAGAGGGAGGGGATTGACCCCTCTACTCTGCCATTGTGAGGCCTCATCTGGAGTACTGCATCCAGTTCCCAGCACAAGAAGTATGTGGAGCTGTTGGAGTGGGTCCAGATGAGAGTCATGAAAAAGATGAGAGGGTTGAAGCACATCTCCTGTGAAGAAAGGTTGAGGGAGCTGGGCTTCTTCAGCCTGGAGAAGGCTCCGGGGAGACCTGGCCTTCAAGTACTGGAAGGGAGCTTATAAATAGGAGAGACCGAATTTTACACTGTCTGATAGTAACAGGACAAGGGGGAATGGCTCTAAACTAAAAAAAAAAAGAAAAAGGAGAGATTTAGGTTAATTGTTATGAACAAATCTTCACTCAGAGGGCAGTGAGACACTGGTATAGGCTGCCCAGAGAGGCTTTAGATGCTCCATCTCTAGAGGAGTACATGGCCAGTACATGGGGCCCTGGGCAGCCTGATCTCTTGGGTGGTAACCCTATCCATAGAAGAGGGGTTGGAACAAGGTGATCTTTAAGGTGCCTTCCAATCTAAGCCATTCTATGCTTCTGTGTTTCTAAGAAGAGCCAGTGATACAGTGCTGATAGATTCTCACAGGCAGTTGTAAATTTGCACAGCAGCCATCAGTTTTTCAGTTTTGCAGCATTTTGGGCCACATTTTTCTTCCCTCAGCTCCTGTGTTCACCCCTTTCAACTGCAGCAAGTGTAGGGAAAAAAAAAAAACAAAAAACAAAAAACAAGACAAGGATGAAGACAAGCAGGAACAACTCTTCTTGGCACAGCTCCACTCTGTGCAGCATCATTTCTGGGCTCATAAAATAAGCATTAAGTGGTGGGAGAAGCTGGCGCTGCGAACCTGGGGGTAACCAGCAGTGTCTGCAGAACATCAGAGCAATAAAGAAAAGCTTAACCTGAAGCCAGCATGCAATACAAGACGACTCTTATCTCTTCAGAAATGTGTGGCCATAACCGTTTGGGAAACTGACAGCTCCCAGCTGCTCCCGATGAGTTTGGATAGTGCCTGCAGCCAGGTCAATGGCTGGCGCCTGCCGATGGGGCTCTGAAGGGTGCAGCTGTAAGAAGGGCCAGGCAGGAAGCAGTTATGGAACGCTTTGGGTATGAAGGATTGTGCCTTGTTTGCCGCTGGAGGACTGCAGAGCCCATCCTCCTGGTGTTCAGTTCTATGCTCACAAAGAAGATACTACCTGCCGAGGGCAGGGTAATCACCCAGGTAGAAATTCTCATTTTCATTCAGAAATTCTCATCTATTTCCTGTACAAAAATGGGGCAATTTGCTGAAGGGGACAAGCTGCGGACATTAGGAGTGTCTGCATTCTCTTGTTCTGGCAGGCTCTGCTCTATTAGCATGGCTGATGAAGCCTTTTGCTGGCTGTTCAGATCACAGAAAAATTTTACACTCTCATAAACACAGGCAAATGACAGCAGAGCATGCCTCTGGGAGACCTAAGGGCAGAAGGTACCTGGGAGGCGGGACACGGCTGAGCCAGCCCCACATTACAGCGGTGCTTTATTCCATGCATAACCTGCAGGAAAAAGGGGAGGAGAGTTCATTGCAACACTGTGCACACAATGAATAACCCATGAGATGCCCCCTCCCAGGTGACAAATCCACAGAGCACATTCTCCCGAGCCCTCTGAACCCAGCTGAAAAAGGCAAATGAGATTGTCAAGGCGTGCTTTGCTAACATGTGTTGTTGCTTCCCAGCACTAGGCCATGACGGGCTCTCCATGAGGGGTTTTTATACTCTCTGGTGTTGGTTTTGCGTGCTCCGTCTTCCTTTATTAATTTTAAACAGAATGGGGGGATGTAAATTCACCATTGGGGATATGTCAGTGTTTGCTCAACATGCTCTATATACCTTTATTAATTTTGTATTGAATGGTGGATGTGATTTCACTCTAGGGGAAAATCAGTGATAGACAAAGGCCATTCCCACTGCAGGGGAGCAGTGGGGAAGGGGAGATCATTTCTCTCTGGGTTTGTTTGAGAGATGTGTGTGCTTTCAAGGATTTCTGAAGCTGAGGGACTTTTGTTGTCATGAACAGGCAGTTTCAGTGCCATGACCTACTGGTCTGAAGAGGTTGATTATCTTAATGTACCATTTGTTATGCAAGTCTTACAGCTTGCAGTACATTTTACAAGCAACAGACGATGCCTTTTTATAATGCGGGAATAGTACACATGGGGGGAAATGAAAAAGCTTTCAAAACTTAGAACAAGACCCTTTATTTTAACAGAGCAAATGCATTTAAAAAGCTGCACCAACTACAAAAGGTTTGTTGTTTGACAAAGATTTGCAAGGTTTAGCATTGGACACAGTGCAAAAATTTCTTCGTCCTTCCCACCCCTCCAGAAAGACCACATTGGACTGGGAGATTCCCCACACTGCTATTCCTTAAGGACTTATGGAGGTATACTAAGAGCTGTTCACAGAAATCACAGAGTCGTAAGGGTTGGAAGGGACCTCTGGGGATCATCAGGTCCAACCCCCTGTTAAAGCAGGTTCTCTACAATAGGTTGCAAAAGAAATTCCCCAGACAGCTGTGATACGGAGGACACCTGAACAGAGAGCTAAAGATCTATTTTCCCGATCAGAAGATGACGCACTAAGATTTATACCAAAAATAAGGATGTGCTAGGATTTATATTGCTGAACAGTGCCTTACTGAAATTACTGCTCATAACAAACTTGAAACGGTGAACTGAATTAATTACTTGTTTGATCAAAACGTGTTATAGACTTGAGAACTGAATTATGGAGTAGCTGTTACTCACGGCACATGTTTTTGGGACTAGTCATTCTTTCCCTAATCTGGTGCAGCTGGCATGTGAACTTCTCACATGACTGTTGGCAGGGGGCAGAAAATATTTGCACTAGGGCCAGAGAAGCATGGTTCCCATACTGAGCACTAGAAAGAGCAGATCTGCTTCAGCTGAAAAATGAGTAAGGGAAACAGGAAAGCAAGGGGCTGAGGACTGCAGCTGGCTGCTATGGGCTTTATGGGTCAGTGCTGTTACACTTGCTAAATGCAGCTCGATTCTGAGCTAGTGCAAGGGAAAGAAGGAAGGGTGGGATTTGGAAACTGGCTCACATCCATCTAAGACAGTAACATGCAACTTGGGGAAAAAGTAATAAATACCAGGTACATGTCACAGAACACAGTGCTAACGGTCTGTAATGACGGCAAATGCAATGACACACACCAGCTGTGCTGCCAGCAACCTGGGGTTCCCAGAGACTGAAGGCAGGCACCAGGGAACAAGGGGACAAAAATGGGACCCACTGCACCCATAAAGGCAACAGGTCTTCATCTGTCCTTCATCTGTCAGCTGCATCCTAGAAAATTTGCAGGTTGGCATTTGGTGTGAGCTTCTGTCCAAGTCTGCTAAAAATGGAACACAAACTAAAGCTCCGGTTTCTGTCCTTGGCTGTCTTTAAGCCATCATCTTTCTCTTCTCTCTTTCAGCACCACCATGTATGAAACTGGAGAGGAATTTCATTCAGCCGTGTAGCTATCCAGAATATACACACTGGAAGACTGTGCTACCATTCAAGAAGATCTGGGCAGGCTGGGGAGTTGGGCAGGGAGCAGTCTGATGACATTTAACAAGAGAAAGTGTAGAGTCTTGTACCTGCAGAGGAATAACCGCATGCATCAGTACAGGTTAATGAATGACCTGCTGGAGAGGACCCCTGAGAAGAAGGACCTGGAGGTCCAGGTGGACAATAGGTTGACCATGAGCCAACAGTGTGCCCTTGTGGCCAAGAAGGCCAATGGTATCCTGAGATGCATTAAAAAGAGCGTGTCCAGCAGCTTAAGGGAGGTGTTTCTTCCCCATCAACTCTGCCCTGATGAGGTTACATTTATAATACTGTCTCTAGTTCTGGATTCACCAGGGATCTTCTAGAAGGAGTCCAGAGGAGTGCTACAAAGACGATAAAGGGCCTGGAGCATTTCCCATATGTGAAAAAGACTGAGTAACCTGGGTCTCCTCATCTTGGAGAAAAAAAGACTGAAGATAGGATCTCATTAATATTTATAAATATCTAAAGGGAGGTGGGAGGCAAATGGAAAACAAAAAACATTGACATGGATGAGGCCAGGTTCTTCTTGGTGGTGCTTCGCAATAGTCAAGGAGTAATGGCATAAAACTTGAACATAGTAAATCCTGTACAAACATTCAGAAGAACTTCTTTACAGTAAGGGTGACAAAGCAGTGAAACAAGCTGTCCAGAGAGTAGTGGAGTCTCCTTCTATGGAGATATACAAGACCCATCTGGATACCTACCTGTGTCATTACTGTAGGGTACCTGCTTTAGCAGGGGGTTTGGACTCAGTGATCTCTTGAGGTCCCTTCCAACCCCTGCAAGTCTGTGATTCTGAGATTCTTTCAAAATCCTATTTCTATGTATACTGGACCCCAGAGCTTCCCATCCAGACCTCCAGTGCTGTCCACAAAATCTACTCTCTCCCTGAGAATAAAGTTACTGTAGAATAAGGTAAATTAGAAGGGATCCCTGCTGCTCAAACAAGTTTCTCAGGGTCTTCTCCAGTTAAATTTTGAGTATGTCTGAAGGAACACCCCAGAGCCTCTCTGGACAATTTGTGTTAGTGGTTGATCATACCCATGGTGATTTTTTTTTTCCCCAACTACATGTAATCAAAATTTTATCTGTCCCAAACTGTATCTGTTGCTTCTTGTCCTATCACCATGCACCTTTGACAAGTTTGGTTCTGACTTCTCTGTCCTTTCCCATTACGTAGTTGTAGGCAGCAGCAAGATCCCCCAATGATTTTCTCTTCAACTGAACAGTCCCAGATCTTTCCAGTTCTTCTCAGCCATCCTCTGCTTCATCCTCCTGAGCATGTTGGTGGCCTTCTATGGGACTTGCTTCAGCATGTCCACAACTTTCTGGTTTTTGAGCAGCCAAAACAACACAGTATTTCAGATATCATCTCACAAGTGCTGAACAGAGGCAAATAATCACTTCCTAAATTATGTCCAGTTGAAAGCATCCAGTGCAGTGCAGTGCACAGAGCTAGAACAAGATGTCCTAGAAACATGTGCCCAAACATTAACTAAATATCCAGATTTTTGAAGTGTGTGAACTAGCACTGACACAAGGAGATGAGGGTCAGCCATGTGAGTCTAAAGTAGCAGCAGGCAGACAGGTATGACTGACCAGCTAATTGAGAGAAGAAAGGTAGGGAACACCATCATATTTCAGAGCACATAACCATCTGAATATTAGTATGAAGCACCTACAACCAAGCTTAAATTACTGCTGATCCTAACAGGAATAAAAACAGCAGTAATTTGCCCATTACAATATAATAAGGGACTGTATCATACAAACACAGATTTTTTTTTTAGTATCAGTGTACCCTGCCTAAATGATGTACAATACCAGCATAAACAGGTCATAAAATGAGACAAAAGTGATATAAACCAATTGACTTTAGAGCCACTTCTGTAACATACTATCAAAAAAATAAAGGACTGTGATCCAGTCAATGTTTGTTAAGAGATGACATATTTCTGTCTTCTATCCAGAGCAACAGTATGCTGCAAATAAAATCATCCATTGTTCTGCCATATTACATCTCCAATGCACAACGTTGCATCCTCCATATACCTGGTAATGAGACCACTAGGAACAGGAGGAAAGAATTTCTAAGAGGAAGCAGCAAATAAGCACACATGCTCATGAGAGGAAAAATAGTAATCCATCTACCACCCTTCTAAACAACTCTCTCAGCAAAAACCCATTTTAGTATTAAGACCATGAAGACAGTAACTCTAGAAAAAACAAAAGCCTGGACCAGAATGTTTTTATCAGGAGTCCAAGTGCTGGGTCTATTAAAAAAAAAAAAAGTAACTTTGCATTATCATTGCTTTTTTATGATGGGAAAAGCACCATAAAAATGAGTCAGCACCCAGAGCTGATCCTAAAGAGCAATGGAAAGCAAGCCTTGGTTTTATTCATTCTCTGTTACTGAAAGAAAAGAATGAGAAGAAATGGCAAAGGTTCTTGATCATTGCAGTGATTTGGGAATTTCTGCACATGAAATATAAATTCTGGTTAATTAAGATATTATTCAGATGAGTAACTCTCTGTCACAGATAATCCTCTGCCAACACAGATCTATTATATGGACAAGACTTCCAACAACTCCCCTCTGTGTCAGCAATATTCCCCATCACTTCCCTTTTCCTGGAAAAAAAAGGCAGTGAGTTATCAGAAGTTAATGAGTCAGTATAAGCTCACTCCTCTTTTTATTTTTTTGCTTTAACTTTATCCTCTCTTGCAAAAGGCTTATTCTGATTTCTTTTGATACTGGTTTCTTAAAGAGCTTTACTGATGATAAAGTCCTGCCACTGACCCAGCAAAATTAATGCACTGATGGTATCAGCATAATACTTCCAAGCATAGGAAAGTGGTCTCTCAGATAGAACTGCTTTTTCTCAAATCAAGGTCTGTTGCTACATTTATGTATATTCAAAATAATCTGATGGGACTGGGGCTACAACGTGGACTCTGTGGTCAGAGGAGCTAACTACAAATAATGTTGAGAACTCATGTCCTAAACCATTTAAAGTATAGAAAACCAAAGCCAGGATTTAAAAGCGCATTCTTTCTTTGGATTATGGGCAGGAGGAATGAGCAGTGCTCGTGAGGGCTCCCAGAGGCTATTTCTCAGTAAATAAACTGCTGGGATCAAGATTTGCTGAAGCTTCTTGATGGCCTTCACTTCTGCTCTCAGTTGTGTGTTAGGTAATTAGGCCTGGAGGGGACACCTGCACGTCTCGCTATGCCAGCATTCTCCTCCGATAAGTTCTGCATGAGATGAGAAGAGGCTTTCTGGCTATCCATCAGCAGGACTGAGCGAGGACACCTGAGGGATTCTGCCAGTTCACACTATCGCAGTAATGAGTGGGGAGATGGCCCTGGTGGAAGGAAGGGTCATTATTTTTCAGAACAGTTTCCCTACCCACATAACCTAGCCTGCACACTTCAATTTTAACAAGCTGTTCTGTAGGCAGAAATCAGTCTGACAAGGACTTTGAGAAACGAAAGTATAATTAGGATCCTAAAACATCTCCAGCTACATGTTGGCTGTGCCTTTGCAATGTTACCACTGATTTGGAGCCAGCAACTAGTGGCAAAAAAGCTTGAATAGAAATATATTTAAAAAAAAAAAAAGCAATCCTCCCCCCACACCTCAAATTCCAGTGTATGCGTAGAATCAAAGAATCACAAAATCATTAATGTTGGAACAGACCTCTAAGATCACGTAGTTCAAAAAATTTACCTACCACCAATATTGCCCATTAACCATGTCTGTCAGTGCCACATCTATGCATTTCTTCAACACCTCCAGGGACAGTGACCTCCCTGGACAGCCTGTTCCAGTGTCTGAACACTCTTCTGAATAATTTTTTCCAAGTACACAACCTGAATCTCCCCTGGCTCAACTTAAGGCCTTTCCCTCTCGTTCTATCAAATTTCAGGGTATATCTTCCAAGGGAGAATTTTAAAGGTATCTTTTCACATCTCCACAGCTTTGCATGTCCAAAGATTCTGCAAAACCAGCCTGTGTGCACTAAGCACCAAAAAGAAGCAAGAATTCTTGATTGGAATTAATCCTTGAAGCACTTGTTCTTGCTCATATAATATCATTGCAAATTGTTTGCACTCCAGAAACTACAGTCAAGCAAATTAAGGTCACGTTTTGAACAAAGCAGATTATTCCTGTGCCTGCAACTGACTTGTATGTGTATTTGTAATGGGCCCGTCAGTGAGACATTTTTGCCATGAGCTAATAATGAATATAATGATGGAATAATAGCAATGTTACATGCACAGACAGGCCTTCCATGGACTGAAGACTGTGCAAGTGCAAACAGAGGTCACCACTGGAGAATATGGAGACAAGGTCTCCTGTAGCCTTGTTGTAAGAGCCATATTTTCAAAGAATAGAAGCCATTTTTTGCAGCTGAACTGCTGTGGTTGCAAGTAAAGATCACAAAAACAAGACTTTTGTGAGACAATAAATGTTTCATAAGACATTTCCAAAAACAGTAGCTGTCTGCATGTACGGCAGCCTATAGTATGCTTTGCACCCCACAAATACAAACTAACAGAGAAGTGGGGCACTTCTCTGATCTACAAGTCCTATTTTTGTACATTTGCAAAGATAAATATCCAGATTTCTGCAAAAGTCATTTAAGCTAAAGGTTTGAAATTCCTCCTGTTTAGTTAAAAAAATAGGTGAATATCCAAGATTAATAAAAGCAAGAAGAAAATCTGTTTTGTTTTGTTTTCCTGGAATCTGCCACCTTTACAATCATCTTGTTAATAACACAAGCTTCCATCTGTCAGCAGCTCCACAGCATATATATGCAGTGCTTTAAATATAGAAGAGGATATAAAGTCCCTCAGAGAACCCACACTGCTCTGTTAAGGGCATATTTTGATGATGTTTCCTACAAGTTTCCAGTCGTGGCTGTGTCAGCAAGCTCTGGCACAAAAGACCAGACAGATGCATGTTGACTAGACTCTGTGTGAAGAGGAGTCAGGTTAAGGACAGCACTGGGGCCAGAACTATTGCTTCTGCACTGGAAATAAGGCTGTAATTTCTAAAGCATGTAATTTCTAATGCAGGATAATGTCCCTCAGGAAGACAAACAGAACAATAAAAAATAATGATAATTAGAAAAAAAAAGAAAAACAACCCACAGTCTTTAAACCTATTTTTTTCAAGGTAATAGAATCATTAAGGTTGGAAAAGACCAATAAGATCTTGTCCACACATCAACCCATCACCACCATGCCCACTAACCATGTCTCCTTGCAAGAAGATTTATACATAAGGCAGGAGAGAGGAAAAGGCTTCCAAATTCTTGCAGTGATTTTGAGGACACTATCACAGAATCTGTGCTTTAATGGCCAGATCCCAATTGCTTATATGCCTGTAAATTGGATTGCACAGTTCTGTTGCACTCACTTTCATGTTCAAGGATGTAAAGCAGTTACTTTACTCGTTGCATAAATTCTATTCAGGTAATCAGAGAGAAATGTTCTGTTCCAAATCCAAGAACCTGCAATAGTTGATACATATTTGTAGGAGATTTTGAAAAACTTTTATGACAAAACGTTCCTTGAAAATTTACAATTTTTAATTTTTTTCCCCCACTGAACAGCTCAGCGAAGTGTGTCCCAGACAGAGACCCATAAGGGACCAAAACACTGGTTATTTGTTCTCTTTTGCTCTTAACAAATGAAGCAAAATATAGTTAATACATTATGCATGTATTCAAGCATATTTTTATTTGGGCTGTTTTGGTTTGTTGTGCCTTGGGAACTTTCATTTTGTTTTGCTGTGGCTTGGGAACTCTGATTTTATTTTTTCTGGTTAATAATAAAATTGAAATATTAGGGCAGAACATCAACCAATCTACAAGGCAAGAGATTTTTCTAAGTTTCAATGAAACAGTCTCTCAGTCTCTTTTTCACTCCGTTATCTTATCAGCCACCAAACTGCTCTCAACAAGTTGACCTGTCAGAAAAGCAGAGCAGGCCAGTTGCCATTAGTCATTTCATTTCCTATAACGAAGATCTGTTTTTTTTCACCAGTGAATAAGATATACTGTTCCAGCAACATGCTATCGCATTCTACAGTTAAATTAAACAAGCAAAAGACAGTTCTCTGCCACAAGGAATTTAGTCCTGTTTCAGAAGTGAAATAGTGAGGGAGAGTGGCAAAGTGAAAGGGAGAAGGAAAGAGAAAGGAGGAGAACAAGGCTGATGAAACTGGATGTACACTGACTACATTCACAAAGCAGTGCTACTTTTGTATTTTGTTTTGGGAGGTTGTTTGTTTTTTTTTTTGGCAGTTAGCAGGAATTTGTGTTCTCCTGGCAGAATATGAGAAAGGTAAGAAGTATAGATAAAGGAAAGTGAGACCAAAGAGATGGGCTAGAAGGCAGCAGGTGATGGGCTCTGATGCTTCTAAGGGCTGCCAAGTGTCTCCCAGTTAAACCATTGAGTCATAGAAGCTCCTGTTTTCTCCTCTCTGCACTCTTTTCAGTTGCACTCTGTCATACAGTCGTACTCTTACTGAGAGGCATCCCTCATATACAGCTCACGTATCGGGGAATCACACTCTGGTATGCTTGAACTGAGCAGGAACTTTCCTGGCTCAGTGCCTGGGAATGAGCTGAAAAAGGCTGGGAAGATGGAAAGGAGAGCCTCGATAGGAATTCCCACTGGCAACCTGGCATTCCTTCTCTGATGAAGCTTCCCATGGTACGTCATGTAGTTCCTGACAGGTCTATAACCAATTCAAGAGGCTATTACAAACAACAGACTGAAACCCAAGCCTCTGAACTGCCTTTTTGGTGATGTTACTTGCTCTTGGGGATGATAATTCCCAGCGCATGGTTTGCAGATGCCACCAGCTGAGATCATGCTGGTCTGAAAGACAGCTGGCAGATCTGCTCTGGTTAACTCCAGCCTGCCCACCAGACTGCAGATCTTCCAATGGGCATTTCAAGTGTCCATCAAACACAGAGCAAAAACAAGCTGGAAAAAAAAAAAAAAAAAGACTAAATTTCTGAGGCCTAAGATAGGCCCTGAATCAAAGTTAACCTATAGATGAACCTCACAAACTCACAGTATATCTAATACGTGCACATATAAGATGCCGTTTATCCATATTTTGCCATGTCAGTGTATGTATTCTGATGTTTAACTACAGAAGCTCTGTTATAATGCTTACTGTCCACTAATAATGGTCAAATGATATCTTTTTTGATCACAAAAGAACTGATGATGGTAAGGTATTAGGGCAATCGGTGATGTACCTTTCTTAATCAGCATCACTAACCTCAGCTAGTAATGATTAGATGTATTTATCTTGCGTATTTTCTTTAATGTTGAGCTTATTTTTTAACTATAGGAACTGCTTTATTTTTTGTATTATTTTGAAATAGACAGTAAAATAAGCTTATCCCTTTTGTTGGTGAGAAGAGCATCTTTTCACAGCTTTAGTCCTAAACATTGCCAGTGACTTGTGCTTTTCAAGACTAAAAGCAGTAGCCATGTAAGCAGCAGCTTTGAAGCTGGTGTCAGTTCAGAGACATCACCTGGCTGTCCTATAATAGGTGCTGCCCAAACTCAGAACCAGGACTTGGCTGGAAACCTGGGGCAGCATCAGCCCTTTAAACTGCTGCATCACTGCTACAGCAAAGCATGGGACAAAGCTAGTTATAGCTAGGTTGCCAGTAGCTGATTTTGTCCTCTGTTATGCATCTATACTAGGCTGACTGCTGTTGCAAAAACAAATCTGTCCTGAAACAAACAAAGAGCCAGAAATCCAACTTATTTAAGAAACAAAAATTATATAGACAGCATTAGATTACTCACTTGGCCAAAAACCTGTGTCCATGTTTAGATGAGATAGTTTCTCACCCACCTCAGTCTCCCCTGTAACTCAAATTAAGCTTAGGCAAACAGCCAGCTTTTTTTCTCATTCCTTTCCTGCTGAACCCATACTGGCATCTGGATAGATTCCCTCTCCCCTTTGTCCTATCTGGGATTCATTGTGGTTCATCCTCCTATAGAGGATTTTGGAAGTCCAGCTGTACCAGCCTTTCCCTGGGCTGGCTGGACAGACAGACTCAGCACAACCCCTCCTAACTCCAACCAAGCTGCCCTGATCACAAGGTGTAATGCACCACTGGCTTAACCTGGGCCCTCAAAGTTCCTTAGTGGCATCCGTGTACCACTGCAAATTATATAATTAGCTCTGTCTCTTAATGAATTTAATGAGTCTGCGAATGGCATCCGGCCATAGTGACACATTTGAAAAGAAATGACTCACTACTTTCCTTGACTCTGCTGCTTGGGATGGACAAGTCCAAAGGTAAGCCCCCCCTTTTTGGCTTTGCCACTCTTCCAGTTCTTTCCTTAGTTATTCTCCTACTTTAGTGGACCAAAACTTAATTTGAACTTTCCAGGATATGCAATTGGGTGAAAAGAAAACCCTATTAAAGTGTGACATTCCACAAAACACTACTGTGGATTACACCTTAATCAATTTTAACATCATACCCTTGGTGCTTCAGTGTTCCCCTTTACAAGGAAATAAGTCAGCCATCACATGTTAATTCTCATAAAGCAAATGTAATACCCCTTTCTTACCACTTTTGTTGTAGTTGTTTGTTTTTCTTTCTGGTGTCCATATTCTTTAAATGGCATTCAGAAAAGCTTACAATTATTCCTGTTTGCCTTCCTTTATCACCATGCTAAGGCTTCACTCCACTGATACAGAGGTACTGTTTTTCCAGCTGGAAGCCAGACCAAGACACAGCAATAGAATCTGTGGCCAGATCCCACTGGACAGCCACAGACTTTCAAAGCTGTTGTGAGCATGAACTCATTTAAAAATTCATTTAAGAACCATTAAAATTAATTACAAAAAAGAGTAAGAAAGCTTACCTTACTAACAGCTTTACGGTCTGCACTGTATCTCATCTCTCAGCCTGGATCCCAGATGGTCAAAGAACTAAATTGGTATTTGAGTTTTAATTATTCTTGTTATTATATTGAAGATATGTCTGGAGACATATAATGAAGCTTCTTATGAATGGCCAGGAAGCAGGCACACATAAAGACCATCCAAAAGGCCTCATCACACCTTGTGTTCTGGGTCAGGTGGTTGAACTTCCCCATGCTGATCTGCTGCGATTAGGAGAGCTACAGGCAAACCACATGGCCGAAAGTTCCTTAATGGCATCTGTGTACCACTGCAAGTGATAAATTTGCTCTGTCTCTGAATGAATCTAATGTATTGGGGACTGGCACCCTGCCATAGTGGCACTGCTTGAGGTTGGAGAAGAAATGGGCCAGTTTCTTTGATTCTGCTGCAATACTTGGGCTGGACAAGTCCAAGTGGCCGAAAAACCCGTGCCCAGCCAACATCCATACATCATGCTCCCTATCAGAGCTGTGTCTGGGAATTTTGCTTGCAATGCTTTCCAGATACTCATAGAGGTTCTCAAACTGGCCAACAATGCCTCACATGAAGCTGATTATTGTGATAATTAGATGTGCTGGCCTGATTCTTAGTACTATTCCACTTTACTCAAATAGAGTGAGCTAAGTTTGGAAAGAGCATCCTGCAGACAGCACATGGGCTGAAGGACTTTGTCCTGGCACTCCTCTGCTCCCCAGTGCTCACCCCACAATCACCATAACTGCGTCACTGAGAGCTTAATGCATCAGGTCGGGGGTCCCAACCAGCTGCAGGATGCAGAAGGGCTGGCAGCATCAGCCACCCCAAGGACAGGAGAGCAGTTCAGGCTGTTAGACCAGGCAAGGAAAGCAAAGTGTCAGACAGACACCCACGTCAAAATCTTGTTTGGCTGGTGTTATCAGAGATTGATATTTCAGTTGCCTTTGCCATATTATTAATTCATGCCCTCTCCATGCATCATCGACTGACTTAGAGTTGCACAGAACCCAAACATATATTAAAAATACTACCACTGCATAAACAGCTCATTAAAATGGATTTAAAATGGGGCCTATAAAATGAAAATAAACAAATCTAAACCAAGGGTAGAATGCCCTTAAAATTAGAGATATATGTTTGGCTGAAGAAAACGAATGTGAGACAGCTTTCCCATTTCAGCCACGTGGATGTACCCACCCAACTGTATGTCCTGCTACAGCTGAAAGGCAGATCCAGTGTGATTCCTTTGTAGGCAAATAATAATCTCCTTAGCTCCAGAGACAACTGAAAATAAATGGAAGTTGAATATTTGATAATTTGGCTAGATTATTCCAAACAGACTCTATTTTCTCTAATTCCACAAAATAGATCCCTTTAAGGATATGCTTACACCCTCAGCAGTAGTACTGCGTTTCATCTGTCTATTATCTAAGCTGCAAAGTGTGAGACACATACAGCTCTGCTCCATGAGAAAGAAGTTTGCTGTTCTCCTGTAAGGTAGTGCCCACACTAAGAAGACTTCCTTCCAGAAACTGATATTCCTCAGTTATAGTCAGAGGATAATATATTACCAAAAACCTCCAAGACAGGGTTTTAGCCTTAGTGCTACTAAAGAGACAGGGTTTTACAGCAATATTCACCTCGCAATGCAAAAATGCAAAGCATTTTGAAGTGTTTAGGATGCCATAATAAAGCAAGGTGTTCCTCTGTCCACAATGAATGCAAATGGAGGATTTGATTTTCTACAGTGCTTTAAAGACATATTTGCAACCAGACTTACAGATCACAATTAACAGATAAGTGACCTAGCCAAAATGAAGATAGACGTTTAATGCAGCAAGTTCAGTATCACATTTAATGGTTTGGAAATCTTCCCTTCTATCTGGCAGCCAGGGTCAGCATCTGCCTATTCATCTTTTTCGAACAATAAACACATCAGTTGAAGGCATAATATTGTATTATTATGGAACTCACTACTGAAAGGTATGTGGCAACAATAAAAATGCAGAGTATTTACTGCTTAATATGCCTGAGATCCACCACTTTCCAGCTTAATGCATTATTACTGGGAACATTAGTTTCAATATCTAATTTCCTAGGGATGTGAAATGTTCAAACCCAAGTGGAAGAGAAAATGAACTAGTCCAAACCATCGCATTTTGAGCAGCATTTTTAAATAACAGTTTTTCCATTCTAATGTATCTAATGCACTGTATCTACAGTTCTGAAACAAACTCACTCATTTTGCCTTCTATTTTTTTTTATTCATTATCCCCTTTTGGAAAGGATGCATCACAAAAATCTCTTCTGTAGTGTTTTAGGAACTGAGCAATTTTCTGTTATTTTAATAACGCCACAAAGAGCGCTAAATTTCTCAGCATCTATGATACAAGGATTTACCAGTTGTTTCCTCCCAATGTTTTTTGAAACCTCCTTTTCCACTGGGACCCTTGGTAAACCACAGCACTTCCCACTGTAGGCTGAGACATCAAGCATAACAAAAGAGAAGGAGCAGTTATTTCCCAGCTCTATGGCTCCAGCATGATTCATGGGGGGAAATTTACTCCTGCTTCTAACCAGATGTCATGGCAGAAGAAGTGGACACACCCTCAGCAGATGGGCCCTCAACTGTCTTGATGTTGACAAAACACGTTTCCATTAAATTTTATGTCCAGAATGACCCACTTCCACTTCTCACACAATTGATGCCATGTCCCAGCAAAGGCTGTTCATCGTTTCCCTGAGCTGTTGTAAGCTTTACAGAATTGGAAAAAGCCTGCTAGGCCAGAGGGACCTTTGCAATTACATAACAGCTCAGCACTCTTCCCAGAAGAAATTCTTCCAACATTGCTACCATAAAAAGGGGGAGGCTTCACACTTTTATCCTACTTTTGGCCTGAACTATCCACAGCAAATAACAGGAGTATTTTTTATACTCAGCACTGTCACTAGGAAATACACTGCACAACAAGCAAAGCATAACAAGCTTTTTTTTCAGAAAATATCATAGAATCATAGAATCACCAAGGTTGGAAAAGACCTAAAAGATCATCCAGTCCAACCGTTCGCCTATTCCCAATAGCTCCCACTAAACCATGTCCCTCAACACAACATCCAGTCTTTCCTTGAACACCCCCAGGGTCGGTGACTCCACCACCTCCCTGGGCAGCTCATTCAGTGCCTGACCACTCTTTCAGAGAAGTAGTTCCTAACGTCCAGCCTAAATCTCCCCTGGCGCAGCTTGAAGCCATTCCCTATAGTCCTATCACCAGTTACACGAGAGAAGAAGCCGACCCCCAGCTCACTACAACCTCCCTTCAGGAAGTCATAGAGAGCAATGAGGTCTCCCCTGAGCCTCCTCTTCTCCAGGCTGAACATTCCCAGCTCCTTCAGCCTCTCCTCATCAGCCCTGTGTTCCAGACCCCTCACCAGCTTTGTTGCCCTCCTTTGAACACGTTCCAGGGCCTCAATGTCTTTCTTGCAGTGAGGGGCCCAAAACTGGACACAGTACTCAAGGTGCGGCCTCACCAGTGCTGAGTACAGGGGAACAATCACCTCTCTGCTCCTGCTTGCAACACTGTTTCTGATGCAAGCCAGGATGCCACTGGCCTTCTTGGCCACCTGGGCACACTGTCGGCTCATATTCAGCCGAGCATCAATCAATACCCCCAGGTCCATTTCCTCTATGCAGTCCTCCAGCCACTCTGCCCCAAGCCTGTAGCGTCGCCTGGGGTTGTTGTGGCCGAAGTGCAGGACCCGGCATTCGGCCTTGTTGAAACTCATCCCATTGGCTTCAGCCCAGCTCTCCAGCTCTCCAGATCCCTCTGTAGGGCCTCGCTACCCCCAGGCAGATGCACACTTCCAGCCAATTTGGTGTCATCTGCGAATTTACTGAGGGTGCACTCGATGCCCTCATCGAGGTCATCAATAAAGATATTGAAGAGGACAGGCCCCAGCACCGACCCCTGCGGAACACCACTCACAACCGGTCGCCAGCTGGATTTGACTCCATTCACCACCACTCTCTGTGCCTGGCCCTCCAGCCAGCTCCTTACCCAGCCAAGAGTGTACCCATCCAAGCCTTGGGCTGCCAGCTTCTGCAGGAGAATGCTGTGGGAGACAGTGTCAAAGGCTTTGCTGAAGTCTAGGTAGACCACATCAACAGCCTTTCCCTCATCCACCAGATGGGTCACTAGATCATAGAAGGAGATCAGGTTGGTCAAGCAGGACCTGCCCTTCATGAACCCATGCTGGCTAGGCCTGATCCCCCGGTCACCCTGCACATGCCACATGATCTCCCTCAAGACAATCTGCTCCATAACTTTCCCTGGCACCAAGGTCAGGCTAACAGGCCTGTAGTTCCCTGGATCCTCCTGACAACCTTTCTTGTAAATGGGAGTCACATTGGCAAGCCTCCAGTCTTCTGGGACCTCACCAGTCAACAAGGAGCGCTGAGAGATGATGGAAAGTGGCTCGGCTCTCACCTCCGCCAGTTCCCTCAGCACTCTCGGGCGGATCTCATCTGGCCCCTTCAACTTGTGACAGTCCAGTTGGAGTAGTAGGTCTCTGTTTCTTCCAGAATCACAGGGGGGTTAGTGTGGTCCCCAGCCGAGATTACCAGGTCAGAGAGAGGAGTATCCTGAGGGTAACTGGTCTGACTTTTAAAGACAGATGTAAAGAAGGCATTCAGAACCTCTGCCTTTTCCTTATCTTCAGTGGTCACATTCCCAGCCTCATCCAGCAAAGAGTGGATATTCTCCTTTGTCCTCCTCTTACTGTTAATGTATTTATAAAAGAGTTTCTTATTCCTTTTCACCCCAGCGGCTAGGTTAAATTCAAGCTGGGCTTTTGCCTTTCTGATTTCACCTCTACGCATCCTAACGACTTCCTTATATTCATTCTGAGTGGCCTGTCCATCTTTCCACAGGCGGTAGATTCTCTTTCTCTTTTGGAGCCTCAAGAATAGCTCCCTATTCATCCATGCCGGTCTTTGTCCCCGCCAGCTCATTTTGCAGCTCAGAGGGACTGCCTGCTCCTGCACCCTTAAGACTTCCTTCTTGAAGAGCAACCAGCTCTCCTGGACCCTTTTACTCGCTAAGACTGAATGCCAGGGGACACCCCCTATTAGTCCCATGAACAATTCAAAGTCCGCCCTCCTGAAGTCCAGACCATGTGTGTGAATGACCCATGTTTGCTTCTGATAAAAGCCTATCCTGACATTCTTGAAAAGCTGGAGGAGATCTGTGCTACTCTTACTTAACTGAACACTTGCTGAAAAAAAAAGCTACATATGTTGTATGAGTTAGAAAACGACTTTGAAATAAGTCAATCTACCTTTAGCTTTAATGCATAACAAATGACGTGCTTGCTAGCATGATTAATCATAGAATCATCAAGAATCAAAGAATCATAGAATAGCCTGGGTTGAAAAGGACCACAATGATCATCTAATTTCAGCCCCCTGCTGTATGCAGGGGTGCCAGCCACTACACCAGGCTGCCCAAAGCCACATCCAGCCTGGTAATAGAATCACAGAATCACCAAGGTTGGAAAAGACCTACAAGATCACCCAGTCCAACCATCCACATACTATCAATATTTCCCACTAAGACATACCCCTCAGTAGAACATCTAAATCTTTCCTGAACACCTTCAGGGACGGTGACTCCACCCCCTCCCTGGGAACCTCTGACTCTCCAACCTGCTATTGTAATTGCATTAAAATATCTAACTGTTATTATTTTTGAAGTGAAATACAGCTTGGAGTTTGGAACATCGTGAAATCTTCCATCCTTCCTTTGGCCAACATATAGCTCTGCTGCACAGCTAAAGGAACACTAATCTTTCATGACAAAGCCACTTCCACATTATAGTCTTCTATAGTAATCTCACATGATGTCAGAAGTGCTGTTTTACGTCTTGGGAATAATTTGTCTGGATAAATAGAATCCATAAAGCAATATGAAGAAACATTTTACCAAGGACAAATGTTGTCTTGTGGATTTTTTTACACTAGTAATAATTACTTCCGTGCTCCTTTTTTTTTTTTTTTTTTTACATGGCCCCAAAAGAGGAGTTTTAAATGATGTTATTAAGTTGATGAATTTGTACTCATATGAAGGGAGTCAGAAGCCACTGTTTCACATCTGCTGTTTTTATTCTGCGGTTTCCAGGCCCAGGGCTTCCAGTCAGCTGAGAAGCACTCAGCCCTTCCTGCTTTTTCTTCCCTACCTCCCTACCAAAAACAGGAAAAGAGCCAACCCACAGATATCCAAGTTAAAATATACTCAACCTGTACTATTTTGCAAGTACTCAACGTTTTGATATCTCTTTAAAATTTTCAGAATGTTGTGCCTTTTATTTTTTCTTTTTCTTTTTTTTTCCAGTAAGCTCCTAGAAGATAAAACACTCAAACACAGTTCATTTTCAAACCCTTTATAGTTGGTGGTAAATACTTAAACTGTCTTTTGTCGGGTTCTCTGGCAACATGAACTGTCTTCTTCTCATGGGATCCTTGTCCTCAAAAGTGTACTCACCACAGCAGGGTGAAAATAGCAGGTGAATATGCAAGACCAGTATTACTTATGGTAGTAACTATCATCCTTCAGGATGTTACTTAGTCCAACACAGCAATATGACCACAGACCATAAGCAGAAGTGCCTTCTTGATGAAGCTATGGCATCTTGAAGTCCTAACAACTTTTATAGCATGTCCTTGAAATGTCCTGTTCCTTTCATCACTGCTGAGAAAATATCACAATCCCTTTATTTTTCTACCCATAATGATAGGGCAAGCAGTGCTGAGAAAAAAAAAAATGCAATCACAATAACAGAGGAAGAAAACATGATTCATGGGCACAGAAAGTAAATCACTAGGAAAGTCTGTCTTGTCCTCCTTTTTATTTTACTCATAGGTCAAGCGATCTTAATGAAGCTTCTTCCACGTGTGCTTTATTGTTTGCTCTTATATAGAGCACAGTTATTTCAAACTCCTTATTTATTTTTAAAAGCTGTCCTAAAAGGAAGTTCTGTATGGGTTAACTGGGTCCTTGCTGAAAAGCTGCTACATTTACAAGTATCTGTACTCTACTCTATGATTTGCCTGCCATCACCACGTAAAGTTGCTGATGGAAATCGGTGAATGATGATGATTCCCTAGCAAGTAATCTTCAGGCAAGGAAATGACCTGGTACCCAAGAGCCTAACTTTCCTCTAACTTCCTGCATACAAATGGAGGTTGATAGCTGCCCTCAATGTTGTCTCTTTATTAAAACAAAGGAGATAAATTACCCAATTACAATTCCATATGCTAATTTGAAGCTGGATTAAAGCCAGGTCAAGAATCAAGTGAGTCTTGCTTGCTATTCGTTTAGTCAGGGACCCTTATTTAGTTGGAGAAGCAGTGGAGAAAAAGCCTGTAGGCAAGAGAGAGGAAAGGGGTTAAGAAGCAGGGAACAAAGGTATGTCTGCAGCCTGGAGACGTTGCTCTTACCTTAATTCATATTTCCTGGCTGGCAACCATTCCAAAAACAACTGTCAGTGTACAGAATACATTCCCAGGGTCCCTGAACAGCCAGGCTGAAGCCTATACCACTACCACCTTTACTCTGCCCATTTTCTCCATCTTTTGGCAGACTTGTTCACCTGCTCTGTAATTCTCTACACTTTATGTTCTTTTCCTTCAGTTTTTCTTCTTTCAAGGGACCCTTTTCCCTTTTGCTGATCTTCACTCTCAGCATGATGATGATGAAAATGAAACAACAGCTGCGTCTGAACATCATTTGCCAAACCATTCCCTCCTTCACTCTGTCTACAAAGACAGAGCCCAACCCCCACACCCTGGCCTAAAATACTTGTTCTTCTCCCTTTTGATAAAAAATTCTTCCAGAAACAATCTCAAATTCCTCAGACACCAATCTTGACTGGGGAACCAGCTTATAGTCACATACCAACAAAAAAGGCCAGCAAAGAAATGTGGAGTACTTAAATACAGATCACAAATGCTGATCCATCAGAAATCTTTTTTCAGACCACAGTACAGAGATAACAAGAATAAGAAAAAGAACTCAGCACACAAGTCTGACCAAGATGCAAATTTAGGTCAAATCATATCCTGAAATAAACACACACATTTCCACTGCGTCACAGCATCTAGATGAAAAACTTTTTCATGTTTTAACTTTGTCTAATATTCTGAACACAGGAAATCTAATGATGACCAACAAGTAGTTTTTCACCTGATGTTCAAAGCGGATGAATGGTGAGCATCCTCTACTGAAATCTGCCTTTGACATCTTCTCTAGTGATGCTGAACCTCCTGGGCTCATGCATGGTGCATAACAGAAAATTTACACTAACACAAAAGATCTACAAAGTGAATGGACTCAATAAAACCCCAAACATCTGAAGCTGAATTGCTTAAGTTTATTGACTGCACGTAGACCCATGGTGTGAAATTCCTATAGATGTTATAGTACTCAGTGATATTTTTTCTTTTATGTTTTTTCATGTTTCTGGGGTAGTCCATTGACTAAAGGCATGCATAGTCCATTACATTTTTACTTCACTTTTTATGAAATACACATTCATTACATTTTTTTTTTTTTTTTTTAAGGAAACTTCAATTTTGGATTTATCTGGGTGTTTTGGAAAGTGGAATTAGAAGAATTACATGCCCTTTTACGGATGGTGAATTGAATTCTTCCATGTCTGCTCACTGCATCTCTAAGATCCAACCAGCAGGAAGAAACTCAAAACAATTTATTCTTCTGATCCACACAAACCTTCTTTTCTAAAAATCTACTGAAAACAGTAATTTCATAAATTTCTTTTTCAAACCAAAAGCCTTGCAACATCTGTTTAGCACATGCTAACCCAGTACCAATACATGCCAGAATCTTAATAATAGAGAGCTATGATGGTAGGAGCTTCTCAGAAAGTATCAGCCTCATTAATAGGAGCAGACTATTGAGGCAGTTCTCTAAAACTAAAGCTGCTGAAGGCATTTAGGCACCATTTAGACATATTTATTTCTTGATAAATATACTAATTCCTACATAAACTCTGCGAATGTTCCATCAGTAGCAGACAAGGACAGTTTTATTTGAACCTGAAAGAACAAATCCCTTAAGGTAAATAATTACACCTCTGCTTTATTTGTTTTTTAATTTTATTTTCAATTCGTCTTGTAACCTTGAGATGGAACGTCTCCTATTTCCCGGGGCCTACATTCCAAATAAACAGTCAGTGACATCTCCTGCCAAGTCTCTTCAGACTATGAGGACACACAAAGTATTTCTGGACTTGGAAGCGAAAGATGTGGGTGACACACCCAGAATCACCAAGGACTTGCATCATTGCTCTGAGCACATTTCCATCTCCACTGCAAAAACTAGAGCTGTTTGTTGCTAGTTTTTATCTGTCAAGTTCCTGCTTGTTAGATTCTTGGCAAAAAGAGTTTCACTTAAGCTTTTATAGACAGGATTCTTGCTGTTTAAAACTTCAACTATATTTCATTTCACTCATTTTCTGTACTCCTTCCATCAGCACAGACCATGCTGTAACAATCAGCTACTATTCACTTTTCAAAACAAGAATGTTTCCAGCAGCATGAAGCTTTGCCCAGAGACTCAGAGGCTCAACCTCTGGCACTTATCTATTCCTCACATTACAATGGACAGAATGCAGAAGTTCTACAAAGACTTTAGCATGAATTGCATATCTAATTTTTATTTCTCCTTATTTATGTTGAAGAAAATTTCCTAAGTAGTGGATCTATGAAACCCTTGAAACGCTAACTGCTTTCTGAAAATGAAAGCAGGCCAATGGAATGGGTGCCATTTGCATTTAGAAGATTGTTATAGGCAGCAACAGGTTAAGAGAGAATAGGGCCCAAATCCAACTGAAACAAAGGGCTCTTGAGATAAAAATTGCTATTTTTCCATCCTCACAAATACTCCAGTTCCAGTCTCCTTGCTGTGTAACGTCCTTCCCAAAAAGCTCCAGGGTCCCTTTCAGACCCCATCCCACACTCTTCTGGGAGCCGTGGGTTCTGGGTTTCATTTCAGTCCATTGGAACTCTCTTCCTTACATGTATCATTAAAAAACCTGTGTGGGAGAACCTCTGTTTAAATCCATCTGCGTTCAACAATGGCAATAAAAAATGATTGCATGCTTAAGCTTATAGAAAGCCAAGCACAAGACCTGGGCCAGTATTTTTTTAATCAAATAATTGCTATTCAGGCAAGACTTTCTGTGTTAAAATTATTTCTTTTAAAAAGCCAAAAACATATTTGAATGAAATCAAGCACTCAAGTGACTTTATTTAATGCCCATCATAATATTATATTATAAATATGTTGGAATATTTCTTTAGCTTTGTATATATTTTCTTTTCTAATCATACCACTAGAAAAATAATACCACACTCTGGGATAAAAGAAAAACACTCCTATTGGAAAGAAGCTTCTTCGTTAGCTTGCCAAGTAGCTACCAGCCTTCCAAGTAGCAGAAACAGCATACAGTAGGGTTGCTATACAACATAATCAGTGGAACTTGGAGAATTGCTTTGCCATTTCCAAACATATAATGACTGTTCTGAAATGGCCATGTTTTGCACGAGGAGGATTGGAAAGGAAACAGGTGGCTACTAACAGCAGCAAACACTGAACTGCTGATAGAGAGGGAGCGTGAGGAGGGCAACATCCTGATGCCTAGAGTATTTCACTTCTTCATGGCCATCTTAGAAATGGACTGGTACAGGGAAAAGACAGCTCTGTTGAGGCACATCATCTGCCCACTGCAACTCTATTCTCCAAAGGATTTTACCTTTCCAAAATGCAGTAGTAACGATTTGGCCAGATTGATTTCTTGTTTTCCCCTGATGATTTCATCGTAATAAAATTTCACACAGAGAAATGCTACAAGTGATGGGTCACAGAAGACATCTGTAAGAACTTATTGTTAAAATTCAGGCAGTATAAAGGAGAAAAGAAAAGGAGAGGAAAGGAGCTTAAAAATAAAAGAAAATTGAGGTTATTTACTTGTTTCTTATAGACTTGGATTATATGAAGGATATAATGAAATCTATCATACCATCTAGACATGGCAATGTCTATGCTTCATCAAAATATTTGTAAACAGCAGCCTCTTTTATCTATGGAATGGATCAAATTCTACTCACCATGAGATAATTTTAGAAAGATTTTCCAGAAAGAGAATGCTCTCAGACTCCATAAAATACAGCCTGCCTGCTCCGCTCACAGTTCAAATTACCAGTCTAAACACTATCAATAAAATCAAGTATATATTTTTCCTTCAGGGAAAAAAAAAGAAAAAAAAAAAAAAAAAAAAAAAAAAAAAGAATTTCAGCAGCTTGGCTCTGTTAGCTGGAAGAGTATTTCCTTGGACAGTCCGCATTTCTACCTACCACCTATCACCACATAAAGGCCACAGGGTTGGGAAATAATTCACACAGACAGTCAAGCACAACATCAGCAGGAGACGAGATGCTCACTTTACTTATCCTTGAACATGCAGATGCAGTGCTTTTGTGTCATTAACTTATGCCTGCTGTCTTTTCTTTCTGGGGATCGTGCCTTTTTATGCAGGCCACCAATAAATGGAAAGCAAGATTAAAGAGTTGCACAAACATGCCCAGCAAAGTGCCCTTAATTTGCTTGCCCAAAGAGAACTGCCTCTATTCTTAGAGTTAGGAGAAGGCATTCATGATAAAATGGAAAATCATATTAAGAGTGTTCTTACTTCTACCCCTCTGCAGTCTAATGCACTCTTGAATATATATTTCTTCAAAAGACCAGAAGTATATTTGGAAGAACTTCTTGCTAAACAACTTGCTATACCATCCCTGGGACAATTTTCTCCTGCTATTTTTAATTTGAAGTGGCATTTTCAAAATCATTTTTGTCAGACAGCTTTTCCACATAGGAAGGAAGGGAGTGAATTCTGACAGATATGAGTAACCATAACACTGCCTTTGTTATATAGTATACTCAATGTCCTTCACTTTCATTACTCTAAGTAAAGAAAGTAAATCGTGAGCTTAAGTAAAATTTCTGAAAACAATCCCTTTAGGAGTGCACAGAACCCAACTGGAAACATAATAGCATAAATATTAATGATAATTATAAGTCGTTTATTGAGTTAAGGCTTTTATCATACCAAAGATCGTAGAATTGTTGAGGTTGGAAAAGATCTCTAAAATAATCTACTCTAACCATTGCCCCTTCACAGCCATGCCCACTAAACCATGTCTCTCAGGGCCACATCTGTACAGTCCTTGAACATCTCCAGGGATGGTGAGATGGTGACTCCACCATTTCCCCAGGCAGTTTGTTCCAATACCTTAGTACTCTTACAGAGAATAATTTTTTCCTCATATCCAAACTGAACCTCCCCTGGCACAATTTAAGGCCATCATCTCTTGTCCTGTCACTGTTACCTGGGAGAAGAGGCCAGTCCCCACCTCACCACAACCTCCCTTCAGGCAGTTGCAGAGAGCAATAAGGTCACTCCTGAGCCTCCTCTTCTCCAGACTGAACAATCCCAGCTGCTTCAGCCAGTCCCCATAAGATTTGTGCTCCAGAAACTTCAAAGCTTTGTTGTCCTTCTCTGGACACACTCCAGGGCCTATGTTCCATATTTCAGCTCATATAACACAGCACATTAAAAAAATAATCAATCATTGTCAATGCTTCCATTTAGGAGAGAAGGAAATGAGGACCACAGGCCAGTATCTTCATCATCCAGTGGAAAGTCACAGGATGAGCTGTATGAAGCACCAGTAAAAACCACCCAAACATCTGAAATCTGCACTTTAGTTAGCAGACCAGCACGCACTCATAAAGAAAAGCAGAACTCCTAACTCTTTGAGTGGGAGTGAAGGAAGAGGGTCTCTGTTGTAACTCACATCAGAAAGCGTTACAAAATGAAGAGCAATGACAGAAATAGTGATGCAAAACTGTTCTGCAGAAGTCTTGGCTTGTCAGAAGAAAAAATAGCAGGCAGGGATCTCGACGTATTGGGTTGGGCTTATCAGATAAAATATCCCCTCCCAGATCTAACATAGCAAACTCAGGCTCCTTTCACACTCATCAGATAGAAACAGGCACATATTGATGTTAAGTGTTTGGTCAAGCACATATTTGTTCATCCTAAGGCAAAAATCCTCCTCCTAAAGCACTGTGGGATCATTCATCTCCTTCACAGTCAGATGTCTACAACCCTTCTGTGAGCAGACAAGAGGGACCAGCTAAATACAGATGAAGATGCAGATCTCAAGACTCAGCTGGATATGCAGCACTTTTTTTTTTCTGAAGTCCAATGTTACCATTTTGTAAATAACTGTTCCACCAACAAATGTGTGGTAAAGATTGGAAAATGAAGGAAGAATTTCTAATTATTTTTAATTATACATTCAAATATGGTAATACCTTTAACTGCTAATGTTAACTTACAGATTTTTAAACTGTTTTGTTACCCTTCTGCTTACGTGCGCTCCCATCCTGCAACTGCATAAGCATCACTTATTCAGTGAGGAAAAAGCAGGAGAGTCTGACAAATCTCCATTAAAATGGAACATGCAAGCCTGAAGTACTTCATTTTAAGCACAGAGAGAAATTTGTTTTCTGATGAGAAGTAAAACGGGCCCTTGAACTTAAAAGTCAATGACAGAAAAAAAAAAAAAACAGACACGAGATACAATTTATAGTAGCAAAAGAAAGTTATTCAGGAGTCAATAATTTTTCAAAAGGATTAACAGAGCATATGCAGCATTACCTATAATGAGATAGGAAGAGTATAGGGAGTACAATTTGCATGCTATTTAGATTCAACAGATAGTTACACTATTGATATCTAAAGTGCTGTTGTTGTCACAGTAAAGGTGGAGGTCCTGTACATCCTCTAAAAATTAATACTGTTCAAAGAAAATGGCTTAAACTGCAATCCTTTGGGTATCTATTAGAGTTTAAACTATAAAGAAAGATGGTCCATTAGATGACTAAATTTCCTTTTTATCATAAGGTCACAGTGGTTGGCTGAAAAAGGCATCAAGGCAACTTTTTGAATCCAGATCTATTTAGCTCTTGGATTCAACAAGGAATTTAATGCCAAATGGAAAACAGTAGGTAAGCATGAAAGCTGAAGTAATCTATCACCACTGTCTTTTCAACAGATACACATTTCTTTGTTTGAACAAATACACATTCCAGTACATGAAAACAAAAATGTTTTGTACAGCACAGCTTCTGTTAGACCTCTGCATAATGAAATTTCAGGAAATATTCAACACAGAGGTTTTGGTGCACAAAGAATATTATTAATTTTCCTTCCACATGACAAATAGATAAATACCTCTATGCTAAACACAGTTTTAAGTACCATATGCTGCTCCACTTTGTATTTTTCAATGCTTCGGAAAGCATGAAGAGATGTACTTAAATTATTAATTCCTCAGCATGTGAAGTTAAAAAAGCCTAAACAATTCAGGTGAAAACCAGTTCAGCTGATACATAATAAGAATTGTTTTTCCCTAGGCTGCCACTTACAAACCTGGTGTTGATTCTGAAAAAACCTGATTTCCTTCCAACTCATACATCATTATCAGTAATAATGATTCCTCAGATCCTCCTGCTGCAAACTCACTACCTTGTGTTTGCACTGTCAGCAGCAGCTGTACTGACAGTTTATGCTTCCTTTTTGGTCAACTTGGTGATTAATCGATCAGAATTTAGTGTTTTAGCTATTTGGATGGTGCATGCCCCCATTCTAATTGCTTTGGCTCAGTAAGATAAACAAGAATAAAGAGCTATATAGCTTTTTCTCCTCCCTCACTCCATATGAGGGAAAAATATAATTACAGATGGCATACAAAATCCAGCTACCATGAATAATAAGAAGTAGAAAAGAAGGTGGCTGCGTTTGTACTCATCACGCAGAATGTATAAGATTTTAAAATGCAATCAAGAGTTTTTAAAAGCTGATAAATACAACTGGTGTACAGGAAGCATTAGTATTAGAAGAAATAAATGATTATGTGGGTTTTCCCTCATTTTCTTTTCTATGTGATTATTTGAATGGAGCCTTGTATCTATTGTATTTTGACACTAGTGTCAGATGTAACTGTTGATACACTGATATCAACAGATATCAGTCTATCAAAATGGCGAGAAAACAAAAGAAACTCTAAGCTGAACCAGAGTTTTTACAAGGACTGCTCCAAAGTAATGCTTCCAATTTTACTGTGTCAGCCCATGATGTCAGAAGTGGATGTTGATGGTGTGGTAGTAGAGTTTGCACCTTCCCGCCAATATCCTGTTACATAATGGTGCCATGTGACAGATGGCAACAGAGGGGCAGTCTGACACAATGGCATCTGACATGGAAGTACATCTGAAGCAAAGATGTATCACGGAATTCCTCCACGCAGAAAAAATAGCACCCAATTACAATCATCAGTGCTTACTGAATGCTTATGGGCACCAAACAGTGGATGTGACCACTCTGAGGCCATGTCTAGTGCATTTCAACAGTGGCAACAAAGATGAAAGACAGGCCACATTCCGGTCAGCCATGCACAGCTGTCACACCACAAAATGAAGAGTATCTCGATCAGCTCATCAAAACAAATCAGCAGATTACAACCAGAGAACTGTGCATAAAGCTGAATTTCAGCTTCAGTGCATTGGAAACAATGGTTCCAACACTGGAATATCACAGAGTTTGCACCAGGTGAGTGCCATGAATGCTGACACAGGAACAGAAAGAACACCATATACAAGTTTGTCAGGACCTACTGAATCAATACAAAGCTTTAGGCAACAGTTTCCTGAGCCTCAACATCATCAGTGGTGAAATATGATGCCACCACTACAAACCAGAGTCAAAATGGAAATCCATGCAGTGACAACATGTGAATTCCCAACTGAAGAAAAGGTTCAAGACCAGCCCTCAGCAAGTAAAGTAACTGTCTTTTGAGATGAGAAAGGTGTGATCCTTCTGGATCTCCTGGAACCCTGAACAAATCATCAACTATGACCACTGTATCACAATGCTGACTAAGCTGAAGGCTTGGATTTCCAGAGTCAGGTCAGAGAAGAATCATAGAATGGCCTGGGTTGAAAAGGACCTCAACGATCATCCAGTTTCAACCCCCCTATTATGTGCAGGGTCACCAACCAGCAGACCAGGCTGCCCAGAGCCACATCCAGCCTGGCCTTGAATGCCTCCAGGGATGGGGCATCCACAGCCTCCTTGGGCAACCTGTTCCAGTGCATCACCACCCTCTGAGTGGAAAAACTTCCTCCTAATATCTAAACTAAACCCTGTCTCAGTTTAAAACCATTCCCCCTTGTCTTATCACTATCCACCCTCGTAAACAGCCATTCCCCCTCCTATTTATATGCTCCCTTCAAGTACTGGAAGGCCACAATGAGGTCTCCCTGGAGCCTTCTCTTCTCCAAACTAAACAAGCCCAGTTCCCTCAACCTTTCTTCATAGGAGAGGTGCTCCAGTCCTCTGATCATCTCAGTGGCCTTCCTCTGGACCCACTCCAAGAGTTCTGCATCTTTCTTGTGCTGGGGGCCTTGATGCAGTATTCCACATGTGGCCTTTCTCTTGCAACACAGTAATGCCAGGCCCTTTATCAGTTTAAAGACTGCAGAGTGCATTGCCAATCTTGGCTATACTGTCCAACCACAGCCGCTGTATAGTCCAGAATTGTCACCTTCTGACCTCCATTCACTCAGGTTTATGAAAGATGGATTACATGGGCAATATTTTCCTAGTAGCTATGCCATCATAGCAGCTGTGAAACAGTAGTAGTCTGCACTCCATTGGTGCAGACTTTTTACAAGCACAACATGTAGGCTCTTGTTCATCACTGGCCAAAATGCATAGCTATGGTGGTGACTGCTGAAAGTTATTGTTTCGTAGCTGAGAATTTGCTCCATGAAGCAGAGTTTTTGTGCTCTTCGTATCTGCTGTAGTCGCTATGGAAATAAACAGGAGGCATTACTTTTGGACCAACCTGTGCAACAACTGGAAACCATTGTTTGTACCAAATACCTGTTAACCCTTCAAGCTGACAGAAACACATGGGCTGGAGAGTTTGTTATAAGTTTCTTGAGATAGTCACTACTCAGAAGCACAGTGAAGTGTACATATTTCTATAGTCAATAACTTCCTGTCCTTCAGGGAAAGACATTAAGAAGACAGTTGTTGGCCTAACACGACACAGTCCTGCAGGCTTCAGCAGTCTATGAAGAGGATAGAGCAGTGCTATAAGAAGGCATTCACCAAAGAGCAGTGCAGGAATGATGGATGAATGGACCTGTAGCACAGAAATATTCTCAGTAGGAGCAAGAAGTTCTCAACATTTTTTCCCTTTCAGGTTTTGAAAAGGATAACATAAAAATTAATGTCTGTTGAACTAGAAGGCAAGGATAACTGCAAGAAAGATGATTATTTCTATACTGAGGTTGCAAACCAGACAACAGTATGTTTGCAGCATAAGAAAGTTCTATAATCATTTTGTCAATGCCTTGTATCAATACAAAGAAATGTAGTCTCTAGCAAGAGAATGTATTGCAGCAAGTCCCCTTGCTGATTTAGGATGGTAATGTTTACCTTTCCTTATAAGCCATCAGAGACACAATTGTATATTGTGTAAATACAGTGGGGACATGGATTAATTTCAAACCTATCACATAATCTGATGAGATTTCCTATGAGGTCTCCTAACAGTTTGCAGTACTGTGAGCCATTATTTCCATATTTATTGGAAATAACACCTGAGCCAAGCCAAGGCACAGCATTCCCACTGAGAGCTGTCATGACATGAATGGAATTAACTCTGGTCAGTGTATACATGGAGGGTCTTCTTGCTATTATTAGCATACGACTTAAATAATAGCAAACTCCATGATGATACAGTACACCACATCAGAGTATCGAGATGGGTCTCCTAAATGTTAACCTCTCTTTTTGCTGGATGAGCTCCTGGCTCTTGCCAGAATGGTGTCAGAACTGTGATATGACAGAAGTACTCAAAATATTTTAAAACACATTTCATTAAGCAGCTAGACCTCAATCACAATGAACTGCAATGCTTATTATTATAATTTAGAGGATGAACAAGAAATTGTGGTTTTCATAAATCCACTCATACTTCTTTTGGAACTACCTATTTTAAGTGCTCTCCAGCTGATGGAAGTTATGAGGTGCAGACAAATCCCTTTGTGCTCCAATATCACAGCAGCCATGCTGGCATCTCTGGCTCTATAGAAGCTGTGACTACAGTATAACCATTTTAAGATTTCAAAGCCAACATCCTCCAAACTTTTTCCCAACATTTCTGGTTTACCTTTGTAAGTAAACTTTCTCCATTTTTAGTTGGCCTGTTTCTCTTACCTGATTCATTCGAGGATGCTTGTAACACTGTAATTTGTCACCATGGCAACAAATGTTCGGTCACTACAGCTGATGTCACTGAATGAATCAAGTAAGAAAATCATGAAAATGATTAGAATAAATGAAAAATATGTATATTCTAAACAAATGCAGTAATAATTTGGAATAACTAGAAAAAAATCATTCAATTGAATGTGATTACTTAATTTCAGTTTTAAAGACTGTATGGTTTTAGTTTATTTATTTTTTTTTTTTTGTGGGTTTTGTTTTGTTGCTGTTGCTTGCTTTTAACATTTTATGCCCCTTTATGGGAGGCAGTAACTGAGAAAAATCTAGTGAAACAGGCTCTGGTATGTTATTACTCAGTACTGCATCTCACAGTGGGACTGTTGCAACTTCAAACCCACCTCTGCCAAAGTTTTCAAGGGAAGCTGAAGAAGGGCTGACCTCTCCCTGAGGGCACAATGAGAACTATCTTGTCCACTTAATCAGCCACTTACTCATTCCATCCAAAAGGGCTGAACATGCAGCTGTCTCCAAACACCCTGCCAGTGCCCTAAAGCTTTAGATATTATGTATTATATTTATCTAGCTTCATTTTCCTGACAGAAATAACCGTAGGCCAAAAACTCTTCAGCTGCTTTTTGCTACCTATGTCGATGCTACAGTGATGTCTATTTTATGGGTCAATGTTGATAGAAATCCAGGATTCCGTAAATCTTCGGGGGAAAGCATCGGTTGGCTGGTCGCAGCCAAAGGGTTGTGATTAATGGTTCTGTGTCAGGGTGGAGGCCAGTTTAGGTTAGATACTAGGAGGAAGTTTTTCCACTCAGAGGGTGGTGATGCACTGGAACAGGTTGCCCAAGGAGGCTGTGGATGCCCCATCCCTGGAGGCATTCAAGGCCAGGCTGGATGTGGCTCTGGGCAGCCTGGTCTGCTGGTTGGTGACCCTGCACTCAGCAGGGGATTGAAACCAGATGATCACTGTGGTCCTTTTCAACCCAGGCCATTCTATGATTCTATGATTCTAAAAACCTTAGAAAGGGAAAGGAAGCTACTGCTTCATCATCCAGGGCAGCCTTCTGTAGATTTAGCTGTAACTTAAGTACAAATGCAGGATAACCTTATTGCTATTTGCATAATATACTTCTGTATTTAGCAAGAATGCAGATAAATCCGTTGAAGACTTTGGCTAACACACAAACTTCTTTTTATATTTCTTATAGCTACGGGTGACACATAGCTAAAGATGTCTTTACAATGTGATTCTAACTTTAGAAATAATAACAAAACCTATTTATCATATGTGATTGTCTTAAAGCTTTATAATTTTGTCACATTTTGTATGACAAATAACTTTATTTCTTAAATAATAGAACTGATGCTGATTTAGGAGCAGCCACTTTCATCACCATCATACACAAAACCTCTGGGGGATTAAACTTGAGGAGACACTCTCACAAAAATTAAGCACCTCTTTTATAGCTTTACTAATTAAATGTAATTAATTTGCCAGTGCTCTGGAATGGCAGGTATTAAAAAAAAATAATAAAATCCTCGAGCATTTTTGCTTTACATGTGATAAATGCTACAGTCACTCTTTCCCTTTTAGAGAAAACATGGAGGAAACACTATTAAGTGATAGTGGAGTTCTTCACAGCAGGTCGATTGAGATTGTCAAAGTTCATTAGCATGTATGTGACTGGTAAATAATTGAGTTAATTTTAGGTTGAGTGACATATTTAGAAAACTACAAATCACCTTATTTTGTGAATTTAATCAACCTTTGCTCTTCCCCAGAACATCCAGCATACATCTGCAATATTAAGTGGGAACCTACTCTTCACCATACTGCCCTGATAAATACGAATGGTTTGCAAACTTTCAAAATCTTCACCTGTTTTAAATGCCAGCCTCGAGCAAGCAGATAAATATAGTAAAAGAAAATAACAGAGAACATAAATAATGAAAAAAACAAGAAACCCAAGAAGGAATTTTTCTTTAACTGAAATATCAGCTGGGTTTATTCTGATATCGCCATTTGCTTTGTCTCTAAGAATTAAAATGCTTAAGTCCTCAAAATACCAGTGTAGAAAAATATTTCTCTGGAAACGTTAAAGAAAAAGAACCACCTAATGTTCAAAAAATTCAGTCAACTGCAAAATTCTTGCTTGCATTGGCACTTTCTTAGCACAATCAAATCACACTACAAAAGTAAAAATTGCATTGCATATGGATCTTCCAGGTTTGGCTTCTGAAAAAGACTATTTTCAGAGGCAAGAAACACTTTCTTCAAAGTTTAGCTTTATTTGGAAACAAGTCGCAAATCCTAACTGATATGAGCGAGCTATTCATTTTTCATCAGAAATCTCCCAAGCTTTTTAGCACAAAGTTTCTCCTCATTTCTGAAACACTTTCTATTGGCACCAGATTTGATACTGAAAATGACAGTATTGAGGTAGAACAGTGAGCTTTCCTATGTAAAATTTATGTAATTACCTTCAGTTTTACATTTTGAGTACGAAAACAAATTGTTGGTGGATTACTGGCAGCCACAGCTTGGATGCTGACACTTAACTGTTTGTTATTAATACGCAAAGCAGTTAATGTAATTATAAATATGGAAAAGAAGAATATCAGCACTATTTACATTAGTTAGTTACTAGGAGGTAAAATACTTTGTCAGCTGTAATACAATACAAATTGCTGCAAAGTGTTTAATACAGTAATAACATGTAGATATTCAAAGCACTACAGTTTATATTCTAGGTCTGTCCTCCTGGGATCAATTTATGATACACTGTGCTGGATATTTTGTCTTTACAAAATCACATTACTTAGTTCCTATGTTGCTACATCAGGCTACCACACAGTTTACCTACATGTGAGATTTCAGACCCAAACCCTGCATTCTAAAGAGCAGTGCATATTGCTGGGATACACAGAGACAGGAAGCATATGTGTGATGAGTATAGCCAGAATCATAGAATCATTTGAGTTGGAAGGGACCTTTAAAGGTCAGGTAGTCCAACCCCCCTGCAATGAACAGGGTCATCTACAGCTAGAATCCACAGCTAGAATCTACAGCTAATACCCATTCAGAAAGCACAACACATGAATTTGCACCTCTTTCCAATTCTGCAACATCCTCCTCAAGCAAGCACTGTTAAAAAAAGCACAGCAGAATCAACAGCAGATCATATACCTTCATTGCATTAGTTTCTTGAGTGTCCATATAAAACAAACATCTTTCACTTAGACATTTACCACCTCCACCCCATGCCTGCATAGCACATCCTGACAGCAGCACTGTAAGGAAGGTTCAGGAGGTCTAAGGAAGAGTCTCTTGTAGGTGACAGCCTGTTAGGTGAAAGGTTAGGTGAAAGGTGAACACTCCCATCCTATATAGCCTGTCCCTTTGTTAAGTACTCAGAGTCACTAAGCCATTTATGTAGAAAGGCTTGCCTTCATTTTCCTTCCTTTACCTTCATTTTCTTGCATTGGGAATTAAATTTGCGTGCAGAAGTACTAATATAAATGGAGGCCAAACCTAAACAAGTCTATTTCAACGCTCTGTATTAATGCTTTAATTTTTAAGTCTGACAGTGGTGTAACACATTACTGACATCCTCACTTAATAACATTGCACGTTACTTGGTAACATATGGCATGTTTAACAATGTGACTCAGCTCCAATTGTTCTAGGGAATCTGAAGACAACTTTGTCTCCAGATTTCCTTGTACCAAAGAGTCGTGCTTGTAATCACCTATTGTAAACACATGTTTTCTAGCACTGCAAAGGGAGACAAGCAGTTGCAAGTGAGAAAAGGTAAATGCTTTAACGTGGAACTTCTTTGCATAAGTTTGATAAATAAAAGGGACAACACAGCAGGGACACATTGTACTAAATACAGGGAACTGCCTACGTGGGGAGGCAGAGGGAAAATAAAAAATGAGCAGGGGAATGCTAAAAGCTGACACCTCTTCTATTCAAACCAAATCGTTGCTGCCCAGGGGTACTGCCTGATGCACAGCCTTGCTTGGCTTCCCAGTTGTGCCACCAGGCTGATTCAAAGCCCACTGAAAGCAGCAGAGCCCCAAGTAAGAGCCAGAACACAAGCCTCTCAGCCATCATTCATTCCACTGCATTGCAACATCACAGGATGGATGCCCCACGCGAGGATCAGGCACCTGCAGGGGGCAGCCTGGGAGCCAGGGAGCATGGGTGCAGCCAGGGAAAGTGGGACATAGGGGAGCCAGTGGACTGCCTGTGACAGTGGGTGGCCACTGCCCCTTCCAATGGACAACAGGGCCTGGGCAGCAGTGCCCAAGGGTCAAAAGCCACACACCCCATAGCCTTCTTCCTGCAGGATGGTGCTCAGGCCTGTGGCTGAACCTCCCTGCTTCTGCCTGCTTGTCACAATTCAACGTTAACTTTCTGTGTTTAATGTTTCAGATCTGCGTGCAATTAAAAAATAAGTCAGAGCCTGCCAGTTATTTCTCCAAGGTTTCCGAACACAAACTTTGCAGCTCTTCTGCTGTTTTGCACAGGCTGCCACAGATGGAAGACAGATATCTGTCCGCCAACGTTTGAAGAGGACCAGATTTTTTTGTTTAGAGGTTTTTGCTGTTTAGCGCTCCCAATAGTACAATCAGCCAGACCAATCCTTCTCTCCATAACAAGTGCACACACGAATGGGCATGAGATACCATTGTCTGTGCAGGATTCAGATGTACAGAGACATCTGTGGAGTATTGGGACTGCCTTGACAGTTAGTTTTGGAAAGAGAGGGGCCAACTTCTAACCTGGTTTGGGAAGCTCTAAAACTGATGTAACGTCCTGCCAAAAGGCAGTTCAATTACTGAAAGGGAAGGAAAGCAATGCTGCCCAGTAGCCATTCCAGCTACCATCAAAAGGGAAGTTTTGCTATTTCCAAGTAACTGAAATATCTGAGGGAAGTTGTGGCACTGGTGCAGCCTACTGCTAAGTCAGCCATGCTCCCTTCTCAGCTGATGGCTGCCAATTCAGACTGACCTCACATCCCCCTGCCAGAGTCACAGCCGTTCTCTGCCATCACACCCAATCCTCCTCAAAAGTTTCCACACCTTCTAGGCTCATCACAACAGCAAGAATAAACTGAAGCCAACCTGACACAACAGATTTCTCTCTGCGGCGCACATATGTCACAAAGATTGCAGTTCATCACCTACACTTCTCAAATGTTGCTGAGCACGCTCAAGTGGGATGGCGCTTGTGCAAACAGGGCAGCACTGATGCTTCTTTTTCCTTTCTTTAAATGAGGGTGGAAAAAGAAAATTTAGTTAACATAAATCTGTTTGAAGTTAGGTTCACAATTCGTGCTCGGTGAGCTGTCTCTTGCAGTGTCCAACAGCTGCTCATAAAACTGCCATCTTTTCCTGGAAGCTTGTGCACAGCCCTGGGAATAGGGCTGAGACTGAACACTTCAGGACTTGAAGATTTCTTCCCCATGCAGAACGGTGGTGTCACTGGGTGGTGCCTGAATGACTGCATGCACGAAGGCACAAGTTTCCAGGAGCAACGGAAAGTAAACTATGCCATAAAAGTCATACAGCGCTTGCTGCTTTCTTTCTTGTGCATGACGTGTTGGGAAAATTTCAGGGAGAAAATGAATGCTGACAGCTGACAGGCAAGGGGCAGTGCTTCGAGGGAAGCAGGGAAATGCACTTCCCCATGGACAAAGACACCAGAAGAGGGAGGGGAGAGGACAGACGGCTGCTTCGCTCCCAGAGAGGGAATAGAAGTCGCAGGTGAACCGAGGCCACCTGCCCTACTAATAGCAGCAGCTTCCTGCTCAAAACAAGAAGCAGGTTCACATATTTGTTCTGCAGTTGGGTTCAGACGTAAGCTGCAACACAGATGTTCACAGGGCACAAAGGGGACGCCCAGCAGAGCTGGCTGCGAAAGAAAATTTACGGGAATGACAGCAAGTTTCCTTTTACAGCAGGCTCTCTAGAGAGGCAATAAAAGGGAAGCTCATTCTGCTATGAATTTTTTTTTCTGAAGCTCCTCCTTGTGAAAGATCCCACCACTGCCAATCTCCAGAGACTGAAAATGAATTAGAACGAGTGGCAAAAAGCAAAAGCCATGGGAAAGAAAAATAAAGAAGCAAAAGACAAAACAAAACAGAACAAATGAGAAGAAATGTATCACAAAGAGGGAGGGCATAGAGGAAAAGGGGGGAAGTAAAAGCACGTCACAAGATTGGAGAAATATTAAGGAAACAATAAGAAATAGGGTTCAGGTCTTTTGTACACACTCTGAAAACATCATAAAACAGGGCATCCTCAAACAGACCTGGACACAGCCCTGAACATCCAGTAGATCCAGAAATAGGACAATCACACATTAAGTAAACCAAGCAAGTATCTGAACCCATACACAAAACAGAGACAGTGGTTCTCCAGTTTCTGTCAAGCATCTCGGGACTTACAGAGAAAATACAGCATGAAAATACTTTGCATTCTAATTCTTATACAAGAAGCAACTTCTTTCAAAATCCATCTCTTGAATCTCCTACGTCAAAACCTACTCCTGAATTTTATTCCATAAGAACAATTCAGCCTCTATGCCAATACAAATTTCTTCAAAGTTTCTCATACAGATCAAAATAAGTTCAATTGTTACATCCACACATTTGAGAAGCCTTTTCCTCTTTAGAGCTGAGATGCAAAAACTGTCCGATTCTGTAAATTCTTTAGAAAGAATAAAACCTTCCTCATCTTGTTTTCCCTTCTCTGCTGCTAGGAGCTCAGCAGCATTTCAAGCATCATAAAGTGTGACCCAAGTTTTAAAAAAGAAATCACCTAAAAAATTTCTTCATTATATGCAAGAATGTACTTCTCAAATTGCCTGAATATTTTCTGTAAATGTTCCAAGTAAATTACCAGCTTCACTGAAATACTTGAGAAAATTTCCAGGAACTTCAGCATGCCCAAAATTTCAACCTTTATGGCCCTTTTCTTCAAGCATTTAGTCACATTCATATCTTTACTGCCATCAGCACTTGCAAAGAAAACCAAATGAAACGCAGACAAAAGCTAGTTAAAGCACAGCCTTAAGTACAGGAGGACTGAGTAGAGTCACTTTTTTCAAGTCACTTTATTTCCAGAGCTTCTCACTTGCTCACAGAGACCCTTCATTTTGAAGATAAATTTGTACATTTGGCTACACACTTCTCTCTGAGTAGCTGTGAGCATCATGTACTTCCCAATTTCTGCCATAAAAATATCATGTGTTATTGAAAATTCAGCCTGCAAAGATCCATCATACTGGCCCATTCATGGTAAATTAGATTTATTAAGAGCTTTACAAAGTTCAGCACTAAACAAAACTCATATATATTCCGAAATCATCCAGCACAAAATACGAATGTGTCTATTGCACTTACCTATTTATTGCAGGTATTCTCCAAGTTTCAAGAAGCATATAACCCCAAACTGTTCCAAATTCAGAGTCCAAAATCTGGAAAGGAGATAATATGTACAAGTCATTAAAAGAATAAAGCTGAAGACTACAAGTGAAAAGAAAAAACATCATCATATTTGGAAATGAGGTCATGAGCTGATTCCGCTACAGTTGTACATCACATGGGTACCCACATGCTGTGGGTGATAAAACTGATGGTACGATAACTTAAATTTTACACATATAATAACAGACAGGTCCTTAGGTGACTTCTACATATGAATTCAAAATCAGTAAAAAGCTCTGAAAACACATCAAATTTCCAAACAGCTGTTTTGCTACAACTATCCATAATGCAAGAACAAAAGCAACATTGTCAATATGCAAAACCAATGATGGCATAGAAGAAAATAAGAACGTATGAGTAAACTACAAACAGCCCTATGTACATTTAAGCAATTTTCTGCTTTACTTTGCAGCAGGACAGCAGTGGGAACAGGGAAACCACATGAAAAAAAATCAAGGACATCATCGTGTGCTTTCGTTCTGTGTCCAAAAAATGCTGAATGGGGCAGTTCTGCTACAGATGCAAAATTCTAAACGCTTACACTTTCGTAAGCATATGTAACACTTAATTACAATTAGTCCTAGAGTATCTGTAAGTTTTCCTGGTCATTCCTGCACAGTGATACAGAGAGTAAGGTGTTTCATAAGTCCAACATGTTTGCAAAAAAAGAGAAAGAAGATATACTAGGAGAAAGAAACAGGCTCAGCAAACCAGGACAAGATATAGGGAAAGAAAAAAAAAAAAAAGAAGAAGAAAACTAGCTAACATGTCCAAATGCTCTTGGTCTGATCTTTGCTCTGGACAGTGATTTCTGAGATGACCTCATCAGCTTCACCAACATGAACAGATGCTGTACTGAGTACTTCTATTGCACCAACAGCATCTTTGAATTCTGAAGCAGAAAACAGTCTTCCACACAGTGCTGCAAAACAGCCACAACTCTAAAGAAACCTCAAGTACACATTATAAAAAGCCTTGCCTCTTTCCTTTCTCCAAAATTTTGTTTGAGTTTTTGCCTGCAGCTGCACCACTGGTACCCACCACATGATTCCCAGCATCAGCAAAGTGAATCACCTCAGCAGTTAGATGAGTCAGTCACAGAGCAGCTCATACCCACTACGTATCAGTGGTCACCTGGCTGGGAGCACCTGGGTGCTGCAGCTGAATAGCAGGCAATTTCTTCTCCAAGGGCTCTACCCACCAAAAGAGTCCTAGGTTCCCTCTGTTCCCTTCTGTGAGCTGGTAATTTTCAAGCAGGGAGACAAAATGTAAATATCAGCATGGATAATTATTTCACAGCTCATTTTTTTTTGCAAGATAATCAGACGTAAAGATAAGGCTGTCTCTGTGAGGCAGAAGCAATAGAAATTTTTATCCAGCAACTGCATGAAAGATTCTGCCAATTCTTCTTACAAAAGCAACAGTTCACTGATTTGTAGCTGCTGCCTACTTTCATGTGTAAGAACAACAACTACAGAAATCCCTCACAGGTCTTCTCTACATATTTTCAGGCAATCTCTATAAATATGACAATAGCTGGGATTATTTATTCTATACACTATCTTGCCATTCCTGTTGCTGATGTCAATCGCAGAGAAACCAGACTTAGCAGCTCATACTGCATCACAGGGAGGCACGAGTAAAGTCGCATCTCTGCCCTTCACATCTCCTATTCAATTCCCCAGAAGAGATTTCCACAATAGGGAGCCGAGGAATCACAAAGAGAATTCCATTAATGTTAATGTATAAATCAGTGAATACCACCTCCAAAAGCAGTGGAGGCTGTTTACAAGATCAAAGTGTGGCCAAAGTTTTCTCTTTAATTTTTGAAATAATGTCTTCCGCTTTTCTGCAATTACTTCTCCAGCAATCAGCTTTCTAACACTTTTCTCACAGAAATATATTTCCTATGCTATGCTTTGGGTTGGAACTAGATGATCTAGTTTTAAGTTGATGCCACATCTCTGGGGATTTCCAAGGTGAGGCTGGATCAGGCCCTGGACAACATAGTGTAGCTGTGGTGTCCCTGTTCATTGCAGGGAAGTTGGACTAGATGGTCCTCAGAAATCCCATCCAACTTTGAGGGTTCTAGCATTCTATGGTCTTCATGTCCCTTCCAACTTAAGCCATTCTATGGTTCTCTTTTTCCCCTCATCTTTTACCCACATTAATGATTCCATGTCTCATCCTCTGCAGTGGACTACAAGCCCTCATACTGCCACATATGAATAGGAGTTATTATTCACCATTAAGCACTGAAATGCAAGCTGATGCAAGTACGCAAGTGTCTTAAGCTGAGTGGTCTTTATGATGGGCAGTAGGACCTAGGTTTGGTCAAGTACCCAAGTTGAACCCAAGAGCAGTCGAGAACAACAAAACTTCTGTTATAAAGGTAACCTTGAAAACATGAACCAGGTGTAAAATTCTCCTGATGTGATAATGCATGAAACAACATCACTCAAAGACACGTTTCAAGGGATTGCTGACCTGGGAACTCCTTATCACATATTTATAAAGAAACATCGTGAATTACTGCATGGTTGAGGCAGCTCTGTGGCAGCCAAAATTGCAACCAAAGTTAAGAAAAATTACATTCAGATACATACACACAATTTGCTGTGCATAACATTTTCAGCTTTTATTTTAGAAGTGACCACCCATCTATCTGTTCCAAAAGATCTCATAGGATTATTAAAAGATGCCAAGGAAACTTCGTACTTGCAGTACACTTTCTATCTTTAATAACACCAGCTGTCACTTCTGCAAATGCACCATGCCCTCCACAGTTATCCCATATTCTGCAAGCACCAAAAAAGCCCCCAGACCCTCCCATGGTTGCTAACATCTGCTTCATTTACTGATACTGACAAACTGAAGGACAAAGGCATGATTTAACAGATTGTTCTGTGCAAAGAAACAATGCAGTTCACAAAAGGATTCATCAAATGCCCCTGTCAGAAAGCCTTACAGAGCACAGCTTAATGAACGTATGCAAATTGCTGTAATATATAAAATGTCTGCTACCACTTCAACAAGTAATGTGCTTATGAAATCTATAGAGAATGGTAAGATAGATCAATCCAATTTGTCTTTGAAATAAAGCGATTTGGTTCCCTCAAGATAATTTCAATCTCTTTTTTTTGAATGCCTTGTGGCATGACAGCGATACATTACATACAACGAACTACCACTTTAGACCCTAGAAGATGTGATTATTCAATAGAAAAAGCACCAGACAAACTGGAAGCCCACTGGTACACTTCAATATTTTCCTTCAATGTTTTGACATGCTGGCAGTTCTAAAAAATTGTTATTTGCAAGCCTTGCTGCATTTAAACAACCTCAATATTTTCTGAGTTACTTGATGCGGGGCTGAAGCCTGAGTGTAAGTTGGGATAATATTTACCCCATGAAGAACTGTTCTGATCTGACAGCACATCAAAAAACAATGTCCAGCCAGGACATTAAATGCAATTAAATACATCCTTCATAATTGTAATGAAAAAAGAATAGAACGGCGCAGTCTCATCAGAAACTATGCGGAATTGCTGGATCTTGACTTTCCTATTTAAGCCTAGAAAGGTGTGGAAGAGATGGTGTGCCAGGTGGCACTGTGATGTACCATGGTTATATCCTTTAAAGACCTTTCTTTTTTTTTCTCTCAACACATCTGTCAGAAGGAGTCGAGGTACAAGCACTGATACACTGGGGCTCCAATAGTCTACACCATTGTTTCTGCACTTCTTTTTTTTTTTTTTAAGGGCACTACACTTCACCCTTTGCAAAAAGCATTCTGAGCATCATTTGTACCAACATAAAACTGATTCCACTTCAGAGCCAACTGAAAACTTAAGAAAAACTATGAGTGTTTATTGTTTTATCCCAGTTGGTCTGTCTACATACTTGCGTGTGAATGAGTGTATATAAGTGAGGTGGGAGGAAAAGAGGAAAAGGGAATTTTTTGAGGTTTTGCTTTATAAATTTTTAACTTTGACCACTTTTGTATGCTTTCAGAAGCCCCAGTCACCCAAAAGCTGCGAATACAGAGCACAAATTATCTGGCCTCTTCATGTTCCTTTCAGTCACATTTCTCCAGAGTCTGGGATGGAAAAAGTCCAAGTAATGGTCTGCCGGCTCTTTTACATGCTATTTATTACATCTAAAATTTTCCAGCTGGAAGGTGTCCACTGCATTCTACAGAATGCAAGTTTTCATAGGAAATGAAAGAAACTCTAGGGCTGGGAATGCAAAAGGAAAACAAACATGCACTCTCTAAGTAACACTTAACTGGGTGATTCTTTGCTCATTTATGCTCACAGCGCGAGTATGGTGAGAATGTTTGCTGATAGTCTTACAAGAAAAGAATTCCCCAGCTCATAACAATTGTCTAATAAATAAACAGCTTCAACTCTTACATCATCCATTATGTATTTCACATTACTGTATAAGTAATTACTATCAAAGATAGACTCAAGTTTTGCTCACTGCCTTAGGCAAAATGACTAAATTGGACAGTACTGAGCATAGGATTTTCAAATCACAGGAGAGCAGATTCTACACCAAGAATTATCTAAACTGTATCACAGAGCCCAGGCTGAAGCACGATGCCAGAAATCTGTTGTGATCTCCTTATTTCACAGGCATTAATTTGTAAATACCCTTCCATTTTGCTACACTGAATATGCAGTGTATATCAGACACTATGGATAAGGTCTTTATTGCTCTGCAAAAAGTAGACACTGAAATAACTGCAAGTTTTTCAAGAATTGGGTTTGTATCCAGCAATTAAGAAGTGAGACCCTTAATAATTGATATCAGTTTCAGATGCCAGCCAGTAACATTTAACAAAGCAGGCTGTTCTCATTTTTACATCTTTTTTTGTATTAAAATTTACAAGATGGTGGGTTTCCTGGCTTCCCTTTACATTCAGTTGAAGAGTGAAACCTGGGAATAAATGGACATGCCAAGCCTTTCTTTATTATACCTCATTTTTCAGAATTACCCTTTCAGGTTCCATGATTACCATCCCTATTTTAAATTTGTTCTTTTTAACATAAATGTACAAGTACAGAAAAATGTCTCCCCTTTTGACAGTACAGTGAGGCCAGCAGGTTCACAGTTCGTATAGTTAATAAAGGCAAATTAAAGAAGCTCTATCTCATACCTTCTCTCTTATCTCCTGAACCCATGTGAAATTATACTAATTATCCTAACTAAAATTAAACATTCTAACTTTTCTCTGGAAGAGAAGGAACAGATTATTCTTGTGAGCCAATCTTCTTACAGCTCCCCTAAGATACAACACCTAACAGACTTCAGAGAGCAAAAAAACAGAGCCTCCTGTACAGATTTCAGTTTCAGTCTAATGAAACTGCCTCAATAAAGTGTATTAACCTGTACACCACCGTTGACAAAATTACAGTCACGCTGTGTGCAATGGAGTGTGCTACACGATAATGCAATAAAACATTTTTTTAACCTATTACTTTGTGGGGTGTTTTTTTTTCCCTCTTCAGCAACATTAGTATTTAAAGTCTGGGTTCTCTGCTTCAATCAAATAGGCAGGAAGTGGAGTCAATCAGTGTCAACCCAGTCCCACATCTCAGATTCCTGCCACTCATCACAATGAGAATATTCACCCATTGCTGTTACAGACAGAGTAACCACACTGGGCATCAGCTTAATCAATACAGCAAATGGTTTCTGGGACTATCCTGAACTGACAGTGAAGTAGATTAGAAAGCAAAATCCTTTCTTTGATTGTCTTCTTGGCAAGCTAGTACAAACCAATGTTCCCTAAAATGAGAAGATATATAAGAATGCAGGCCCTTCTGGACTCAAAGAGCTAATTTTGAATGGCTGACAACATCCAGTTTCCATGACTGGATTCTCCAGGTGATCTGTGGGAAAAAGTGAAGAAGGACTCCCTGCACTGCCTCAGAAACATCATCTACATTGCAAAGATTCCAAACCCAAAACACTTCTGGGAAAGAACAAAGAGGTGAGCAACTTTACTGTGGCAGGAACTTCTGAAGGGAAGCAGTCCTCACATCCCCTGACACAGGCAGAAAACACAACCGCTGCCTTGGGGTAGACAGTGCAGAACCTATGCTACCCTGATGCATCCCTGCAGATGGTCTGAGATCTGCAGGTGTGCTTTCATCACTGAGGTCTACACATTGGAATAGAAATCCAGTATGGAAATACACACTTTCGTTTTTTTCTATTTTAAAAGAAAGGCAGAAAAACCGGGCTGCCCCTCTTCATTCTGAAAGACTTGGTAAGCAATTCAGTGCTTTAGATGGAATACATTTCAAACCCTGCCCTTCTTCAACTACAGTGACAACTACTGAGAAAATCCTGTTCAAATAATTACAAAGAGGAGTTCTAATAAATTAAGCATAGATCACATTTTTCAGGATTAAGTCTTATGTGGACAACATAGGTAAACTTGCCACGACCGTGGCATTCAGTTGTCTGGGAAGGTCCTTAAATAAAATCCAGCACTGTAATATCTGAAGATTAGGTTACCACATAGCTGCATAAAAGGACAAACCATTCAGAACCAGCCATCAGTAAAGGTCAGCCTCAGGAATCACAAGTGGGTCAAGAAATCCATAGAAGAAAAATCATATGCCCTTTCAAAGGAGGATCACCCTGTCCTCATTAGACAGACAGCCACTGTAATGGAAGCCAGCAACAACTCGCAGGTGTTTGGTCACAGTTATTTTTAGCTTTAAAGAATGGCCTACTTCTTGTCTCATAAGTAAGCTGTGAAGAGAAGCAGGATCAAGAACTTAGAAAGGAGCCTAGGAAGCCCTTCTCAGCAGTTATTTGTGTCTTCTGCTTGAAGTGGAGGACAGGCACCAAAACGTTACGCTCTGAAAAAATACAAATGATGAGGAGTAGCACACAGAGGTTGTTAGCAGACAGACTAGTGGTAGAATGAGTTCACATCATGACGATACAATAGTTTAAGGACAGAGGAGCAGTTTTAAGCAAAGGTAGCTAAAAAAGCTACCCCTGCCCGACAGACACTCCTCCAAGCCCTTCTCATCTCCAGGACAGTGATGCTTCAGAGTTAAATATCCCAAAACAATCCTGTACTATGTCTGTTAGCATTAGGATGAAGCTGTGGTAGCCTGTTGCCTGTGAGGATTGCATGTCTGATGATGAGGATAGCTGCATTTTGCTCCTGCTACTGTGTGTTAAGAGCAGAACCCTGTTGTCTGCCAAGTTTTCAGCAGGTTTTGGCTGAGAAAAGTTTGAGTACAGTGTTTGGGCAGCAGTACTTGAAGGAGTATAATTCCCAGGGGGGCAAACTGGGTTCTTGTCTAGTTCCTGATCTTGCTTTGTTCAGGAGGGTCACACAGTAATTTCTTATGCTGACCTCTCAGATTGAGTCTTCCTGGCATCTGCTAGCAAACAGCAGACTCCATGAAACACAGCATTCAACACACAGCAGATTATGGTGTCAACATATGAACAGTTGTCAGCCTCCTTTCCTGTTCCCCTTTGGTACCACTATGACTGGATATTCATATTGTACTCTCAATTTTATTTTTCGGTAACCGCTGCAAATGTTTATATGCATGATAATGCATAATGGGGAAAACCTTGTACAGATTTACCAAATTCTGTCTTCAATCTACTTTAATAATGTGTTAGGAGTTTATTCTAGAACTTCAGAACTTCACCTCTTGGGATGTCTGAAAAATTTATTTTAATTTTCAGCATAAATTCTTTCAGGATTAATTAATGAACATGTTAACTTGCAGTGATATTATCCCTCAATTTCAACCTCTCTTCTCCCTCTCTGGTATTTACTCTCAAAATCTATTTAGAACGAAGTTTCTGCCGAGATACTATATACCAATTACAGGGAATAGAGACTTAGCATATTTTGCCATCAAGCCTGCCGGAAGGGAACCTGCTACTGGGAAACCATAACTTTTTTATTATTATTATTTCCTAATGAACAAAACACAGATGCTGGTTTCTTTTCTGAGTTATTCCATTTCAAGTTAGGAATGATTCCAGCTGCATGGAGGGCAAGCTGTAACCTAAGGCTAGCCAAAAGGCAAGAATTGCACCTGAACGGTCATCTGCCTGGGGCTACATATTAAATGCAGTTTGGATTCTGAGCACTAAGCTTTCAGCAAAGGAAAACAAGTAGTGGAGAAGGGGAGAACAGTAAGTACCTGCCACACAGCAGCCATCTTACTAGAGAATCTGGAAAGTCGAAGACACTGGCTATAGCCAGCCTCCAACCCAGAGTGACTTGAAAATCTGAGCAGCTGACACCTAGATCCCCTGCTCTCTACAAGTAAGAGCTGTACCTGTTCCATGTCTACTCAAAAGGCAGTTTTATCCACTCCCCAGTTATTCAGTATAACCATCTTACTTCATTGAATTCAGTGCCACTCAGATGTGTTAGAAAGATCTCAGCACACCCAATACATTAAGCTTCACTGAACTAAGCTCCCCAGTGCTGTCTCCAGTATGTGGCATTGCCATGGAGAGCATCAAGACTTCTCTCTTCTCGAATCACGATATATCAACGTGCACAAAATTTGCCTTTGAATACCAAAGTCTTTGGTCCAGGACAGAAGGACTGATGAGTGCGATTCAGGTGTCCCTCTGGCACAGTCGCTCTGTATTGATCTCCATAACTTCAGCTCCAGGGTGAAGAATTTGTCTCACCAACTGCAGATGTCAATATTGGAACACATCACCTTGGGCTACCCTTAAGTGAGAGAGAAAAATAGCGACCTTGAAGGCTCAATTCTTCTCATCATAACATGCATATATAAAATGACTTAGATGAATTGCACCCAACTATAGGGTCCAATGATCCCAAAAGGAACCTAGGGAGAATAGCTTTGATGTAGGCACTTATGCTAGATAACTCAAGGTAGTTTAGACAAGTCTTACTGCTGAAGTTTGCCTCAGGAGAGCTGCCATTCAGACAAATTACAGATCTGAAGTCAAAAACAGGAGTTCAAAAGATGGGTTTTCAATGACACCAGGATCTAATCTGTAAGTCTTTATTCAGTCCAGCCTTTTCTTGTTGAATTTTAAATGTAAGAATTTAAGATTTGGCTTAATGATAGCTGCAATAAATGTCATCATTAATCTAGGAAGATTGATTTATTAGAAAATATTAAAATAACTAAATATGTATAGCTTGACTAAAGCCACAGTTGAAAGAGAAGCATGATAATTATCTATAAGCTCTGGAAGGATGCGCACACTAAGGACTTTCTTTTTAATAGGGATTTTTAGGAAACTGTAGTAAAGAGTAATGTGATTATACCGAGCAAAGTAAAATTTAGGCTGACAGGAAAAAAAAAAATAATCCTAATAACAAAATGTATTCTATTGTAGAATAATCTTCTAAAGGAAATTGGCTGAAGTCCAATCACATCTAAAGCCAAGTGGACAGAGATCCGCAGAGAACAATCCTGTATTAGCTGCAAGATGGGCCAGATGACTCAACAGCATTTTTTAATTTTTAAATTCCTATCATTCCACTGTACAAAATAATCCAATAAGTCAAAGTGAGAGGAAAGTAGGCTTAGTAACAGCTACACGGCTGTCTCTTCTCTGAGGTCTGCATAGGGCAATCAGTGTGTCACACTGAGGGAAGGAACATCTGTATGCGGCCAGAATACCTTGCTAATTTGGTGCTACAAAGTTTTATGCTTTCTGTCCCCTTCTCCTCCTTGTTCCACTCACTAATAAAATGGCATTACTACAAAAATCGACCCTGCATTGTAAATGTATCAATCATGATTTTTGCTGCACCAGCTCTCATAATTGGTTTAAGCCTTCTTGATCTCAGATGTCAATTGCTGTTAAACAAAACACAAAAAATAAATAGCTTGCAGGCACATATTTCCAACAAAATAATCTTGCCACATGTTGATCTGCAAGGATTACAGTAACAGTGTTTCATAAAGTTACAACACTCATTTTTAAAGCTGTCCAATAGTTTACTCTAATTTTGAAGTGGCTTTGACAGTTATAGCTAAAAAATCTTGCCAAGCATCTGTGTTAATATACCCTCTGTTCTCTGCTGCACTACAGCAGCAAAAATAACAGGAGTCTTCTTAAAGAATGACTTGTCAATTCAATTGTGGATTTGGTTTCCCTCACCAGGGACTTTTAGATAGTCTTAACAATCTATATAAATAGAATATTTTCTGAATAAAGTGTTTTCAACTGTAACTCTGGCTTTCTCCAATCCACTGCAATTCCACTTTTCCCACAGCAGTCTCACTCTGTAATGCAGACCAAATCTCTTCTACCCACTTCACAAGTGGCCTGAGATTCAGAGAAAGTATTTACACTGTAGGGAATGTATGTTCCAAAAGGGATCTTAAAAGAACGTCATCACCTGAGCATCATGGAATCTTGGAACAGGTTGCCCAAGCAGGTTGTGGATACCCCATCCCTGGAGGCATTCAAGGCCAAGTTAGATGTGGCACTGGGCAGCCTGGTCTGGTAGCAGCAGGGGGTTGAAACCAGATGATCACCGTGCTCCTTTTCAACCCAGGCCATTCTATGATTCTATGGTAATTCTATGAATCTGCATGTTGTACCTTTTTTTTCCCCTTGACTTTTTTTTTTTTTTCCTAAAGTGGTCAACAGCAGCACAAACAGCATTGCTGTTTTCCTAAAGATGGAACATTAGTGGAAATAACAGAAAACAGTGATCAACAGCTCATAGTTTGTATCCCTAAATCTAAATTATTCTCATAATTTTTCCCTGGTTTCTCCAGCTTGTCCAACAAAATTTGCAAATCGGAACTAAAATGACTATTATTTTACCTTCTCTCCTTTTTCAAAGAAAAGAAATGCAATGCCAAAATTTTACTACACATAATACTTTAACATGCTTGTCAATTCGAGATTTTTCCTTCTTCCTTTGTCTTGAGATAATAAGAGACATAAAACATGAATTACCCTTAACCGATACAGACGCTAATTCCCACTTCTGGCTGCAGAGGAGAGGCCATAAAATGGCAGCTGTGTCCCTGCAGTCTACCTGTGCATGAAACTGATCTTGGCTTAGTAAAAGTGACTGGCTGCTTTTAAATGATCTGAAAGTGTGTCAGGAAAAAAATTGAGAGCCACATTGGGGTGAGGTATAGACTGCTGTGGGATGATGTTTACAGAGCAGTCAGAGACATTCAAGGTTAGATTGGGCCCGGCTCTGAGCACCCAGATCTAGATGTAGACATCTGTGTTCATTTCAGAGGAGTTGAACCAGATGGCCTTTAAAGGTCCCTTCCAACTCCAATGGTTCTATGGTTTTATGATTTCATGGCTCTATGCTATTAGAGACAGAGCTGTGGATGCCAGGGTGAGAGCATTGGGCAGTGACAGGAAGAGGAAGAAGAGTCTGGCTCAAAGGATGGGGGAAGAGTCCAGATGAAGTAGCATCCTAGCATCTCCAAAATGACTCTGAGATAGAAAGCACTGCGTACAAGGAAGTCATAAAGACCCTAGAAACTTTTTTATCCTGTAGTTTTCTGGGTGACATGGGCAGAACATCACATGTAAACCCAGCACCACAGTCTCTGCTGCTACTCTTGGACTTTATTCTGCCTGAAATCCTAGGCAAGGGAAAGAAAAAAAAAAAAAAAAAAGAAAAAAAAGTGTCAAATCCCCAGACCAAGGAATATTGAGCCAACAGAATGGAAATGCTGACTAAAGTGCTGTCCACGTCCCACACAGAAGGGCAGGGCAGATCAAGGGAGAAGTGGAAATAATCTTTTGTAAATCATTTTTAATTGAATTACCACTGTCTCAACTCATACAGCTATTTCTAGTGATGGCATTTTAACCAGAAGTTAATCTTGCTGTATTTTTCTATTCTCGTTTACAGTGTTTAAGTAATTACAC